>NW_010122479.1:0-15362 GCF_000699245.1 Pterocles gutturalis | reverse complement strand
CGAGGTCGGGCGGGCGGTGAAGGTGTTATTTACTGAAAACGCTCTGGTTTTCCTTTTCCCTGCCCTGCCCCAAAAAGCAGGGGGCTGCGAGGTGTGCAGGGGTGCAGGGAGAGGCCTGGTTTTTCTTGCTTCCACCCCCAGCCGCGCAGGGACTCTGTTCTGGGCCTTTCTGGGTGGAGGAGAAGGTGGTTTTCACTCATTTCCACACCAGGTGCTCTCTTCGTCTGAAAGCAGTGGTGGTCAGTCTCGCCCCTGGTACAGTTTAGTTAATTGTGCCTTGGGGCAATGGCCTGTGTGGCTGTTGGTGAAATATGCTTTGTAAACGAAAGGGGAGATAAGATTATGGAACTTCTTGCATCTTATTTGTCGGATTACTTTATTCTTATAATGGCTTTGGGTAGCAATAAAGTTTGGATTATGAACACTCAGTCACCGGTATATTTTCTGCTGACAGCAGTGGTTGATCTGTGCAGAGGCTCAGGAGGGCACCTGCAAGCTAAATGTACGGATCCTGAGCCTGTGTTCGTTGTTTTGGTGCCTCACGCTCGTGCTGAGTCCTGTGAGAGAGGTCTGCAGTGGTCTGGGTTTGTGCTCTTCAAACCTGCCCCGAGGTTGGGGTCTTGGAGAGCTGCTCCTGTGCCGACCTGAGGCCAGGTGGCAAAACTGGGTGCTGCAGGTGCCTCTGGAGGTGGCTGTGCTGTGTGCTCTGTATGTGCTCACCTGGCTCACAGAAGCTCGTCGGTGGGCTGCATAAACGGCTTGGGAAGAGCAGCTGGTTCTGCGCCTGAGGGTCAGCACCCATCGGGGGTGACTGGGGACAACGTTGCCTTTTGAGAGAGCAGCACATGGAGACAGTGGCATTTCTGCTTGGGGGCAGGTAGTGGTTTAGTTTGCTCTTTGAACACTCTCTCTTTTCCAAAAATGTAATAGTTGCTCAAAATATTCTGACTCAAACAGAAGTGGTGTTCGTGCCATGTTGCCGATCAACCTGGGTGTTGGATGTGCCTCTGCCGGCGCAGATTCTGTGTGCAGCACGGGTACGTGCAGAGAAATCGCTCGTCCTGTGTGTTGTTAATGTTGGTGTGGTGTAGGAAAGGGTGAAGCTTGTGCTAGAAGAGGGGAGACTGCTTGAGAAGACTTTGGGCAGGGTCTGGGAAAGTGTGAAGCTTGATCAGCTCCTTAATGAACCCTAAAACTAGGAGTAGGGTAATGTTCCAATTCTTAGAGCATGATGCAGACCTGTGAGCGGGGATTACTGGGGAAAGGCTTGGTAAAATCCTGATTCCTCAAGGGGGGACACAGAGTGACTTTGGTATTTGAGATTTGGGGCATTTTCAAGTAGCACAGGTTAGGTCAGGAGCCATGGAATGGGTTTGTGGTAGGAATCTTGGGAAGACATGGCACCGAAAGGTGGTTAGAGATTTGTGGAGTTGGTAGAGAAAGAAACTGTGTTTCTGCTGTGATGAAAGGGACGGGGATGTAACTTTTCCCAATTTTATTAAATGGCGGCTGTCCTTATACCTTCCACTTGAATTCTTTTTCTGCATTTTCTCCTTATAGAACTAATTTTCTCTTTTTGTCTTTCCTCATGTCCTCTGAGGAATACCAGAAAGGAAGACAGGAGAAGCAAATGGGTGACATTGTGGTGGTGTGATTAATTTCATGTCAGATTTCTGAAGAGGCAGGGATTTATTTCTGGGTTACCAGACCTGTCACCTCCGCTGTTCCTCCCTTATTGAATTGCTTACATGAAGGTATCTCTTTTTTAAACTATCTGTGCAAGATTGATGCCATCTTAGATTTTATTGTCCCCTAAGGGTCTTGGGAGAATAAACCCCACAGATTTTAAGACTGCTGTGACTCAGTCTGGCTACAAACGTTATCTGGTTTTGATTGCAAGACAACTCTTGGATAATTTTTCTGAGCTTGGATATCTCCTTCCAGGGGCTTTCAAGAGCTGTTTTTCCTGGAATTTACAGAACCTAATGGGAGAAAAGGAATTCTCATTTGGACCTAGAAAAACTGCTTTGAAGAGGAGACTGCGGCTCTCTGAACCGGTGTCAGTGCTGTTGCTGAAAGCAGAGTGTTTTCACGAGCTGGTTTTTGGACCTCGTTTGCCATCAAGGTGCCAAACCTATCTGTCGGTAGGAAAGATTGATAAGAAATGGGATTGTTGGTCTGGTCATAAGATCAGCAGCTCACAGATATCTTCTGTGGCTCAGGCGTCAGCCGTGGAGGAGCAGCAACGTGAGCCTGACACCAGTCTCACCTGCTCCTTTGTTCAGACTGTTCTGGACAGTTTTATTCAAACCAATGGTTTATTATCCGTGTCATGCTGCTGCTTTGGGAAGCTGAGGAGCGGAAGGGAGGCTTGGAGTTCTTTGCAGACTTAGCACGATACCACCACAGACTCATATTTGGAAGGTTACAATTTCCATTGTTTTAATTTTACACAGAATTTATTTCTGAGGGTTAGACTATGTCCTTATGATTGATTTCTAACTTTTCAGGAATATTGCAATGGGCAGGGAGGCGGTTTCCACAGCAGGCTGTCCAGCTGCTTGTTCTGATGACTGGATTATATTATGGCAATTTACTTGAAGTGAATGGCGAATAAAATGTGTACTAGGTGGAAGTGGATAATTTAGGGCCAAGGTGGAATTTGGCTGCAGGTTGCCAGTTGGATAGTTTGTGTCTTGGAGTATTAACTGCAGCCCTAGAAAAATGAAGTTGTTCTGTCTGTTACTGCAGAGGAGCAGGCCTCTGCCCTTACACCTTCTGGGACAACCAAAGGGTCAAGTAGTCTTTTTTTAATTAAGTGTAGGGAGAGTCCGGTGTGTTCTGCGGTGTCAACGCGGAGTTACGAGCCAGAACTTGCTTTCACTGGGTGGGAGAGGTCTCGCCGCGTTGTGAGGAAGTGCCCCCGAAATCCTCCTGCGTGTCCAGGGGGGTGAAGTGGTGCCTTGCCCGTGTTCTTGCCAAGGCCCTCGGAGAAGGCAGTTTCTCAGCGCATGTTTGCACGCGTGTGTGTGAGCTGTCAGTAAATCTTTATTTTTAGTGTTCTGAAAATGGATGAACATGGACGCACGCAACAAATCAATTTCCAGCGTAGAAGAGCAAGAGCTCCTGCAACGTTCCTTCTCCTACAAGTGTTGTTACAGATTTCTCCCTGTCACCAGTGCGCCGTTAAATTCCAGCCTTGCCTTCCGCAGGTTAAGCAGCGCTTTGGTTGAACTCCAGAAGGAAAAGGAGGGCTTTCTGCTCACTGAGGAAGCTGTGCAGATCCATTTCAACTGAGTTTACAAATGAAGAGTTACAAATTTTGGTATTTTGGAACATGTGGCATCCAGGCACACATCCAACATACGCATCTTACTAGGCACAGAAATATATATTCATCCTAAGCCATGACTTAATGATGCCCAGTGACTTTACTGGGTGGTTGCAGGATGTGAGGAAAGATGCAGCGGAGATGGACAAACACATCCTTGTGCGTGGCCGCCGACGGCGGTGTGGGGTGTTTGGCATGGTGAGGGTGGGCTCAGCATGTGTCCCCCCGCTGGGTTCCACTGGGTGATGCATGCTGTGCTCACCAGGTATCCCTTAACCTCCAAAACACTGGTGTGAAGTACTAAAATCTCAGTCAGTAGGTTCGCAGCCCCTGTGATGTCAGGAGAGTGGCGTGTCTGTCTGGAGCTGTATAAACCCAGCCCTCAGTGTGGGGTGTAGGGTACCCAGTGCGTAATGGATACTGGTTTCTGGAGTTTAATGGCTTTTCTCATTGGATTTTTGGAACGGTTGTAGCTAGGTTGGTCTTGTGTCAATAATGATGAATTTTTAGAGAATGATGTGAGAACTTCTACTCTGTAGCAGGGGTTTACACCAGGTGTCTCTTGCTGAGCCTTCTGGATGGCAGCTGAAGCGTGGAGATGGTTTGCAGTGCACTGCCTGCTGGATGGGAACAGCCGATCACGGGGATTTCCTGAAGAAATAGTTAAGTAGGATGTGCACTGGTTTATCCTTTGTCTCTGGAACTGTTCCTGCCTTTAGGAATTGCATGATCAGATCAGTTAAAGGCATGTAGCTTTCACAGAGGGTAGAGTACAGTTCAGTTGTCCGAGTTCTACTAAATCACTCTGTCCGTGAGCCATAGGAGTCAAATCAGCTGAACGACCGGCCTGTCAGCACTCTGTGCATACTAATTAATGAGAAAAACAACCGTGTCACTTAGCAGTAATTAGGAAGGTAGAACTTTCCAGAGGACGCTGCCAGTTCCCCTGATGTCAGCTGTGAAGAGCCTGTGGTGGTGCTGAAACATTCCCCTTCCTGCGCTGTCAGGCGGAGTTCCCTGGTGTCGTCAGGAGCTCTGAAGCTGTAGTTTTGTCCAAAGCTCCAGCAGCAGGAGCTTTAGTTTTGTGAATACTCTTAGAAGCAAAAGAATCACTTCCTGTTGAAGTCGTTGAAGTGCTCTTGCTTTGGCTTCAGGTCAGACCTCAAGAGATGTGCCTCCAAAAAACCCCGCTGCTTTTCCTGCCCTCCCTGCTTGGCCGGAGCTGTCGGGGCAGGGAGGAGACGCCAGCAGATGCCATCGGTTTCTGGTTTGGTGTGTGTGTACTGACAGGTGATTTTGGCAATTCCTGGTTACGTCTGCAGCCATTTTTATTTGATTGTGTCAGGAGTCTCCAGCGCTGCAGTAACGATGTTGGCTGTGATTTGTGGGCAGCTGGAACGGTGGCAGGAGGAGCTGCAGGCGTGGGAGAGTGGCAGAACCTGCACTGGGCTGCACTGGGGTGCCTGGCTGGTGTCACTGCCCGCTGGGACGACACAGCCTCATCCAAGGTCAGTCTTGGCGGTTTTGTGTTAGGAAAAGCTTTCCCTTTGCTCCATGTGCTGTGGACTAGCTTGGCTCTGGAAATATGAGAGAGAGCCTGTGATTTCTGGGGAGAAGTGGGAGGGGAAGAGCTTTCTGAGTTGCCTGTTGTGTATAAAATCCCTTAGGAGACGGAGAAAGGAGCGTTCCCACCGCTGGCGTCTCCCCGCTGCTGCAGAGCGTCCTGGCTGTTCAGCCCCAGGTACACGTGCTGCTCCAGCACTGAAGTGCGGCAGGGGACCATTGGCCAACTCGGCTGAGATGCCGGAGACCTGTAGAGGATCTGTGTCAGCTCTGCTGAAATGTAGCTATTATGGGTCTGAACAAGAATGAAGACCTAGCTGTGACAGAGCTTCTGCTAGGAGAGCGCGTGGGCGGGCACCCGTGCTACTGCCGGGGCAACCTGGAGAGCGTCAGCCGTGGTAGACACTGCTGCTTTCACAGGTGTGACGTGGGGGAGTTCAGTTTTCCCCAAGACTGTGGAGGTTATCGTAAAATACGGAGTTACAGGAAAACCATTTTGTGGTCAGTCCTGTGACTTCTGTATAGATTGTGATCCTCATTACAAGGGATGACTTCTTCGTTGGCAGGAGCTGCGAGGAATTCAGGGGAGGAATCGGTGAAGCTGCTGAAGGAAGAACCAGCCCCAATTTTAGGACATTGCTATGACAGAATTACTCCAAGATGTTTCTTCCAGTTTAACTAAACCTGTCAACTGTTCTCCCTAGTGACTGGTCATGTCTTGTTTTGAATTAATCACGACTGTTCCTGTTTCATTTTTTTTTAAGAGAATGTTGAGGTCGTTATATATCATGATTTGTTATTTCTCCGCAGCCGGACGCAACCAGCTATTTAAAAGAAATCTGGAAAATAATTTTGGTAGAAAAATGTAGTTAGAGCAGACTGTGCTGTTCCAAAAAACTACCAAGAGAAAAGCTTGATTTCAAACCTAAGCTTTTTTTTACCTCAATTAGATTTTAAAATCTGTTTTTCTATTGATGTTGTCCCTTTAGTAGGAAAATGGCCTTCAAGAAAGGAAGTAAAATGTCAGTTTTGTTAATCCAGGCTTGTTTCTATTTCAGCTATAAAATCATAGAAAAATACGGGTTGCAAGGGACTTCTGGAGGTCATCTGTTCCGTACTCGTATTGCTGCAGTTCCAGCACCATGAAAATACACAGATCAGTTTCTTTTGTGAGATAGAACGTATTTTTTATAAAGTTGGTTACTATTGTTTCTTCTTTTAGAAGTAAGCTGGGTTTTGATTGATGTTGGCTGCGGGTAGGCTGGACTGTAGTATTTGAGCGTGTCTTGATCTTCTAATTTCAGGCGTGTCTGTCCAGTACTAGATATTCTCCAAACTCTGAACAAGCGAGTGCTCCTTCCCTGGGAGGCTTGCAGGCAAGGGATAAATGGCTATGTGAGGGAAATCGTAATCAATTTTATCTGATAATTGTAATGCTTGCTCTCATTAATAGAGCACATTGTATGCTCGTGATTTCAGAGGCTGGGTTTGAGCCACTTGCTGTGAAAGGTAATGTCTCGCTTGCAGTTGTGGATAAAAGAAAGGAATAACCTTTTGATGTCAGGCTACTTACTGCAATTCTGCTCTTCTCAGCTGACAGAGGGCTTTTTTTTTTGGTCTGTCTTAGCCTCTTTACAGTCTTACTCTGTCACAACTGCAGCTGGTAATGAGCTTACGTGGGGAAAGCAGAAGTGAGAGGAAAGTGTCTAGACCTGTTTGCCCAATTTGTGCATCTTGCCTTCTCTTTGGGCTTGTCCAGGATGGTCTATCTGGAATTGATAAAGTGACAGAAATGTTTTCTTGGCTCTTTGGGTTTGGCTTGGTGCAGTGTGGGGCCTGTGTCGCTCCTTCGGGAGTGCTCTCTGCTAACCGAGCCTGTATTCAGGTGAGTCATGGGTAATGACCGTGTTTATGGGGTGTTGAGTGTAGTTCACCGAGTTCACTCTGCTCTGTCGGGATGAACTTGGAACTCCCCAGCAACATCCTGCGCACGCTGAGGGCGAGTGGTGCTGCTAGCAGCAGTCCACAGGGAGGTCGCTGTCTAGCGGCGCTCGTGTTCTTGGGTGCATTATTTATACTCCAAACCTTTTCCACAAAGGTCATCGCTTGGATAGCACTTGCAGGTTCCTCGGGACATGGCGCTTCTGGGAATCTCTTGGCGCCTGGTTCACTGGGAATCTGTATGTGCACTGTGTCGCACTGGTGTGGCTTCTCAGGTTCAGGGTTCTGAGTAACCGTGGGCTGTGCCAAAAACATTCCCATTTAAAAGGAGGAAAAGAAAAAGATTCCAATATCTCAGTTATTCTTGACTGGAAAAAAAAAAAGTCTAGGTAGGTTTGTTTCTCAGGAACAGATTTACACAGATTTCTTAGCTATGTTTTGTTGCTTCTTGCTGTAAGTGGATACATCTGGAAGGACAGTGGCTGTAGGAAATTCCTGTACTGGCTGGTATAGGGTGCTGTAAGTACGGACACTCGACAAGAAACCAAGTCCTCCGTGGGGCAGGGGTTGCCCCTGGGGTTAGAGTGCGTTGTAAGGGTGATAAAATCCCTTTTTAAAAAGGAGGGGGTAGTAACAGTGGTTTGAATTAAAATGTTTAAAAAATCAAATTCAAAGTAAGCAGTGAGAGGCTTTTTACCATTTTATTGCAGTTTAGGCAGAAAAAGTCTAGCCTACCAACCTGCTCGGACAATAGGCTACTGCTAGAATAATTCAAACTTTTAAAGTCTGACCTCTTTTAATTAATAGACCTTCCAATTAAAAAATTCCTATATGGTGGTAGCACAGTTGTTTTGGTGTCTGTACTGGGGCTCTTGGGCTCTCCTGCAGAGTAATTATCAGCAGTACATGCAGCGCTGTGTTTTGCTGTGTTCTTGTGATTTATTTATTTTTTTGTACGCAGGATGAGCAGGGTCTTGTGGGGTGCCCTTGATAAGGATGCTGTGTAATGGATTAGCTCATTATCAGTTTGCTAATACTTAAAACGGTGTTTTTAAGGGCAGGCCCCGGTGGCAAAACCGAGCACTGACACTTGTGTGTCATTTCGTAGAGCTACCGTGTGAGCTGTGGTTGTTAGTGTCTTCCCGAGGGGTGTCACCGCAGGGGCTAACAGAGGAGCTGTTTTCTGTCCCTGCGTGGACAAGCCCCAGCACTGAGCAGTGTGTGTCAGGAGGTCCCTGGGAGCTTTGTCTTCCTCTCTCTGTGACCTCTGGTGTGTTGCTCATGGTTGTGTTTCCTCGTTGAGCACTTCTTTCCCAGAGAAATTTAAATTTTCAGAGTTGCATTGTAGTTTTTGGAGATGCTCAAGACTGCACTGGGCTTGGCGATCTGATCTGATTAGATCTGCTTTGACTAGATTACTTTTAGCAGTCTCTCCCAATATAAATTATTCCGTGATTCTGTCATTAATGCAGGAATGAATAAATGACATGTTCTGCAGAAATAAAATGCATCCTTTACAACAAGCTCAGGACACTCATCTAGGTGTAATCTCTGCTCATACTGTAGATTTTCTACCTTAAAACTGCAAACTAGACGGACTTCTGTGTGACCACGCCTGTCCCCGTTATTCGTCCCTATTTGTGTCGGACCCTTCTCTCAAAGTGCTTGGATCCGCTGCAAAATTATCCCTCTCTAGGCAGAATGGAAGCAAAATACAAACAAATTCCCTAGCAGCTTTGAGCAGGGAGAATGAGAAGCTTTCAGGCAGCGTAAGTTTGTATATGTAAGTGACTTTGTTTGCTTTAAAACCAAATTATCTGTGCAGACTCTCTCCTCTTCCTGTATAAAGAACAGTAGACGGTAATACCTGCCTTCGTGAATAGGCATTGTGTGCCATTCTTAGAAGCTACCGTCGATAATTTCCTGAAAAAGCCCTTCTCTGAGCAGCTTATTACAACATCCAGCTTGTGCTAGGCTAGAGCTACGTGACAAAAAATATCCACTCTGAAATTTGAGCTATCTTTAGATAATGTGATTGATTTTTTTTCTTTTTCATTATTTTTTTCCTGTGCTGAAGCTGATCTTGCTAAGCTGGATGAGGTGGAGCAGTCATGTTCTTTATTGATACCAAGTTGTGCTTAAAAACGAGATTTGCTAAGTCATCTTAGATGTATATAGGTTCAATGAATGCCTACAGGAGTGTTGAGCAGATGAAATTACCCAGTGCATCTCCTGTCAGGAGGACACATGGAGCGAGGAGAAACAAAAACACAATGATTAAAGTTGAAGTCTAATAAATTTCACTGTGCTAAAAGTGTTCTAGTAAACTCGCATGCTCTGTTAATGCCCGAGTACTCTTTTGGAATATACAGCTGATTACTGAGTGTCTGAGTCATGCCACGTAAATGGTTTGAGGTCTTAGATGATTGCTGCCTAATCGTCTGAAAGTGTATTTTATTAGAGGACTGACATTTTGTCCAGGAATAGGCTATTTTCTTTAGTGATACTTCATATTCTTCTGTTAGCTCAAGTGCCCCATCCTTCCATTATTGGGCTGAGACCTCTGTTGCAGACTCTGGAATGGTGCCGTGTCCCTTTTTAACCTTGGGGCTCGATTCCTGCAACCCTCTCTACCTGGAGCTGCCTTCAGCCCTGTTTGTGTGTCAGTAGGTCAAGAAACACCCACGCTGCCGAGGTCCGTACCACCTCAGGAGGCTTAGTTCACGCCGGTGAGAGACCTCGCATGCGTTTCTGCCTCCCAGTGCGGCACTGGCTGCTGGCCAGGCTGGTGACACGGTGGGGGACATCAGGCCTGCGTCCCCCAGATTCTCAGCCATCCTCATAGCCAGCGGTTCTCACGGTGGTCTGTGCAGCCGGCTCAGGTACTGCAGGGCTGCAGGAAACAACAGGATGCTGCCGATAGAGCAGGTTCTGCTTCTAGAGTTTTGTTCTGATGTGACGTGTCCCAATAGCCTAAGCTAACTGCTCGCAGCAGATTTCTAGGTCTTTGATTAATGGGGCTGTTACTTCCTCCTGCAGTCCAGCATTTGCCCATTTTCTGTGAAGGCCCAGGATCAGCGTAGCAGATGGATACGTTGCATTCACTTAGATGCCATCGTTGCCCACTGACTGAGCCTGTCTCTGAGCAGGCTGTATAGTCTCCGCCGTATGCTGCCCACCAAACAATGCTCTCTCATGCTCCGGTACAGCTTCCTTCCTTGTAAGTTGTTTTGAAAGCCGACAAAGAGATTCTTGTGTTTAAATGTTTAGAAGTGTGTCAGCTTTCACTCGTGGTGAAAGATTTGAGAGGTGCAAAGGCACTGCTTCTATTTTAAGCCGGACAATACTTCGGTATAAAATTGTCGGAAGCTATTGTTGTCTTAAATATTCAGAAATCGGAGTATTTGTCTTTGACCTACAGTAACTTTCTTTTGAGTTATTTTGGCTGGTCTCAATACTAGTAAAACTTAACAGACATGCTAAGATCACGTTGTAAGGAGGAAGAAGTGGAGGTGCTTACTAAATCCTTTGGACAAGCAGAATGCAAAGAAATGTCTGTGGGCTGTTGCAGCAGAATCTTTCTGTCGTGTTTGGATAAAGCGTCATGGTCCAACACAGATACCACTGTTGTTTGGACAATCACATTTCATGTCTTGACTACAGAAGGCTGTGACCAAAACTGATTAAAAGATCCACCCCTGCTCTGCCTTGTCCATCCACTGGGAAACGCAGGTGCTAACCAAAGCATTTATGTACAAGGCGAAGCTGGTCAGCGCAGGAGCAGGTTTCTGGAGGAGAGCAGAGAAACCTAGACGCTGTGTCAGAGCATGGATCTTCTCATTTTAGGCACCCTCCCACCCATGTATTACTGTTCACGCTTGTATAAAACAGCGTCATGCCATTTCAACACAGTCACCCACACTGCTCTCCCCGCCAAGTGAAAATGGAAATGTTTTCACCTGAAAGCAGCATCGGGACCAAAATGTTACCAGGTTGCGAGTAAATCCCAAAGTTCTGATTTAACTGAAAATCGCTGTTTCTAGAAGTTGAATCTTCAGAAAGTGCTTTCGTGAGGTTGCACAGGTGACCTGGCTGATCTCTCAGTTCTGCTTACAGCATTGTTAAGACATGAGGGTTTTGCAACCTGGCGTGAACAAAGCGTTTTGGTTACATGGGATGGCCCAAGACTTCTTCCTGGCTGGGGGAGAGATTGCAGCCCATGGCTGTTGCTTTTGCTCTGGAGCTGAAAGGAAGGAGTCTGTCTGCAGATACAGAGCACGATGTGTTTCTTCCCTTCTGGAAAGTTGTCTTTGCAACCATAAGTTGGAAACTACACGCTGAAAGTTGCAGGGGGGAGGGGTACTTTTGCTGGTGGAGCCAAGGGGTCCTGTCCTGCGTGAGGGAGAGCAGACAGACTGCAAGCTCTGACAAATGATCCCAGGCCTGTGGCTGGACTCCAGCCTCTCCTTCTCAGCTTTTAATGATTAACTTAAATATTTTTATAGTATCTTGAGATTTTAACCTCTGGTTTATTTTCTCTCTACAGTTGGAAGAATCTGAGGCCTTTATCCTCTGTCCGGATTCGCAGTGCGGGTAGCCTCTGATTTCAGACATCTCATCATTTCCACCTGCCAACCTGTCTGATATGTCGGGACCCGTGCCGAGCAGGGCCAGAGTTTACACGGATGTGAACACACACAGACCCCGGGAGTACTGGGACTATGAGTCGCATGTTGTTGAGTGGGGGTGAGTCTCTGAGCTGCTTACGGGTGTCCCTGGACCGGGATTATCCCTGTAGGATCCTGCGTGGTGGTGCAGGGGGAGCTGAGGCACCTGTGCTGTGTTCGGCTTTTTCATGCTCTTTGGCATGTGTCTAGTGCGCATGGCAAATGTTAGGATCACAGCTTTTCTTTGGAAGAGTGTTTCTTGTCAAAATTTTAAATCCCCAGCAGCACAAAAACATGCAGCTCCCTCAAGAGTTTGTTTTGAAAACATTCTGCTAGGTAGTCAGGAAACTTATCCTTTCAGGGGTAGAAAATCTGTATTGGAAACAGTCTAACCAGCCCTGGGAGTGGGGTTGGAAAGAAGTGAAAAGGCATCTGATGGTGGTTCTGACTGGGGTGAGGGAAGAGACTTAGCAGACCTAAATAGACACTATTTTGTGACTTGTTGCTCAGCTCTCTGCGAGTGCCTGGAAAAGACATGCCTGCTTCTTTTTGAAGGAAGGAGGTGTCTAAATTGAGCTCATGACTAAACCGTCCAAGAATCAGACAGCAGTGGTGCCAGCTTCATAGCTCCGTGGTCCTGCTTTTGTGTAGCAGGGCCCAGGCTAGGTTCTGCCCTGAGCTTTGCTGCAGTTCCTGGTTTCTGAAATGTACACAGTCTCGCGTGTACGTTTCAAGTGGTGCTTTGCACTGAGTCTGTTTTTAAACAGGCTGACACTTCAATTTTTGGTTTTACTGGCTTTGTTGATTTTTAAAATTATACATGGAAAAATGTAGCTTCCAAATATATAGAGACTGGTGGAAGGGATAACTCGAGTTTGCTGATGCTGAAATGCGTAGTTGGGCTTACGTTAACTGCAGGAGAAATAAGTTCTGGATTGAATCTGCCTTGGGCGAGTGGAAGCTCCTTGTTTCTCTCCTGGTTCTTAATAATTGCATTCAGGAGATGTGAGACACTAGTTAATCCACCTTGTCTGGAAGGCGAGGCAGTGATTTAGTGTTAAGGAGAGGTTTGTAAATTGTGATGGAAATGACTGAGCTCTTTTTATCTCTGCAGAAATCAAGATGACTACCAGCTAGTTCGAAAATTAGGCCGAGGCAAATACAGTGAAGTATTTGAAGCCATCAACATTACAAATAATGAAAAAGTAGTTGTTAAAATTCTCAAGGTGAGCTGGGGATTGGGCGAAAGATAAAATCTGTCTTGAGGTGATCAGGAGGCCAGAAAGTGCAGCATTTAGCCTAATATGTTTGATGTTCTGAAACTGAAGTCCTTAGAGCCTGGCTTTGGACTGCTGTTGAGTGACATGGGCTGTCATTTTGAGCCTCCTAATAGAAGCCCTACGCTTGGTTATTAACTCAAATCTCTGCCAGTAGGAAATTGGCCCCTGTCTTAAGTCCTGATGTGCAACATGTTCTTACTTGGAGCTAAATAATACTTCAACAGCTGACCAGAAAGTTCTCCCCTCCTCTGACTACCAGTGCCCTGGCCTGCTGTCACGTGCATAGAGCCTGTGGGCTGAGGGGATCGTTGTTCTTTAAAGCCACTGATTAAATTTATGGACTGCCAACCTTAACACTTTCATTTCTGCTCTGCATGTTCCATTGGAGATGTCCTATCCTTCCAGATTGAGTAAAAGTCTCCTGGATGCTGGTTATTCCACAGCCTCGGTTGGTGAAATACCTTCATTTAGGGGCCCTCAGATCATGGGCTTTTCTTAGTTAGACATTTACCACATGCCAGTTAATAAGTTTAGGGCTATCAGATCATGTTCAGACAGCATTTAAAAAAATGTGCCATCTTCCTAATCCTCACTCATGTGAAACTAATGTTTGGAGCTGTCAGGGTTGTATCGTCAGGAAGGAGACTGCAGTTATTTGAGCCCTTGATGGAATGATGCATAGTCAGGTAACAGCAAAGTCTAGCTGTCTGAACTTAACTTGCAGAGGCTCTGCTGTGTTTTACTGACTTGCAGTCACCTGCCTTGGTCATCTGGGCATTAGGCTGTCTGTTAGCCTCACTTTGCAGGAGTGCTTTGTCTTACACTTAGGGTTTTTGTTCTTCAGCCTGTCAAAAAGAAGAAAATCAAGCGTGAAATCAAGATCTTGGAGAACTTGCGAGGCGGTCCCAATATAATCACTCTTGCAGATATAGTCAAAGATCCTGTGGTGAGTACGGAAGGACTCTAAAGGGCACACTGGGGTTATAGGTGAAGTTGCTGTGTTTGACTTCAGCTCTGATCTAGCTTTTTGTTTTCCCCTCCTCTTAAATCCTACTTTTCAATTGCTTAATCAGATCAGCTCTTAATCTGATTAAGTTCTTTTAGAGGGCCCTTCCCCCCCAGGTCCCTGCAGCCCCTCAGTCTGTAAGGGTGAGATACCAGCGAGCTGTGACAGGTTAATTCACTCTGCAAACAGTGCTGCTGGGGGCTGCAGGCTTTGGCTCTGCTTTCTCTGTCTGAGGGGAACCAGAAGTGTGTCTGAGGCAGAGGGGCTTCTAGCAGTTTTAGGAGTAAAAATGGTTTAATTCATTATCCTAAATGAAAACATATTATCTCAACGTAACATGGCTGAACACTTTTCTCTCTGTTTTAGTCTCGGACACCCGCTTTGGTTTTTGAACATGTAAACAACACAGACTTTAAGGTACAGTGTGGGATGTGAACTTGTGATGTTTTCCGTTTGAAAGCCACTCGTAATGTTATTCTGGGGAAAGGCCAGTACATAGAGGGCAGACAGGTTATTTAATCATTTCCTGCCAACATAGCAACTGTCTTTAAAGGTAAATGCACTGGGGACAGAGGTTTGTAAGTAGTCATTTAGTACCATTTTGCCACAGAAGTTGCAAGATGAGAATCCAGATTCCAAGTGTATTCTGACCTTTGGAGCACATTAATCTGTTCTCGTGTAGACCATCAGTGCCTGCCATTTTGAAGCATTTTGCTTTTATGTCCACTTTAAATGTGGACAGCTCTCTGTGGCTTCCCATACTTCTGGGAAAAGGGATTTAAACGTTTCTTTGTCCCCTTCCCTACTGACCTGCCTCAGGAGAACGGTTGTGCGATGCCATCTGGAGTAGCTGCTTAACGTTGCAGAGCACCCTCGGTCTTTTTGAGACCCTGTCTGCACGCGTAATGCAGCGTGCTGGTGGTGGGCCAGTGCAGCCTGAGGGAGTCAGTGACACAAACCAGAGTAACTTTTACTCTTCCCTCAGAGCGGTTTGGAGAACCACAGCAGCAGTGGCCAGGGCTGGGTTGGTGGGGATTGGTGGGGATGTGATCTTTTTCTTGGGTGTTGAGCACTGATATGATGTGTTTGTGTCCCACAGCAATTATACCAGACATTAACAGATTATGATATTCGATTCTACATGTATGAGATTTTGAAGGTAAGTTGGTTGCTGCTTTGTCAATTTATTTCTACAGTTTGCACTCAGCTAATCCTACAGAGGTGGTTATCGTGATGGGAGCATGTGAGATGAAGTTAAAATACTTCTGTTACTGGAACCTCCTTTTAAGAGGGGGCTCTAGAAGCACTTTCTGTGGTCTGCGAGTCTGCTCCAGGGTATGGCACTAGACAGTCTTGCAGTCTAGTTTGACTTGGTGTATGTGGAAATACTTCTGAGTATGATTGAACTCGAAACCTTCTTGTAACTCCAGCGTCTGTATCTTTGTACGTCACCCCCAGGCTCTAGATTACTGCCATAGCATGGGAATCATGCACAGAGATGTCAAACCTCACAACGTCATGATTGACCACGAGCACAGAAAGGTAATAATGGGGGAGGGGGGTTGGGGGGCAGG
>NW_010122478.1:0-14928 GCF_000699245.1 Pterocles gutturalis | reverse complement strand
GATTCTATGATCCTATGATTCTATGAAATACATAAGGGCGGAGAGAATGGCAATTGGGGGCAGATGGCTGGAGAATCAGTCAGAGAGATCCCTGGGCCACCATGGGCAAACATACACCAGCTCAGAATTGCATTGTGGTCTCCCTACCCTCCTTAAAACATATCTGAGGTCCTCCCACGAGCTTTCCCACCTGGAAATGAAGGTAAGAAGCAAATTAAGACACAACCACTGAGCACAACATCCAAAACATTTGAACACATGGTAGAAGCTCTGGACAATTTTTGATCTTGCACAGAATGGGAATAAAAAAGAGATACTGGACTCTTCTACCCTCCTCTCAAAAAGAGGAAGAACTCATCGTGAGAAATAGATACTTTCATTATGAACTTGGAAATTCCATGCTATAGGTAATCTTGGAAGGATAAGGGAATCATTTAATTAGAGACAAAAGTTTAGTGGATGTTTCCAGCTTATAGGAAGGCACTGCAGAGACACAGTTCTAAACATAGAGACGCATCCAGATAGGAATGCCAGCTAAGCCCTCCTGGGACTGAATCAAAATGATGAACAAGGAGTTCAAGCTTAAACAGAGCCCAGAAACGAGAAAAGAGGAATGAATTTGCCCACAAATGCAGAAGAAAAATACAGCTTCCTCCCTTCCCCTGGTGCCTTTCCCATTAGTGTTGGACAGCGTGACTGGCTGATCTGTCCCCTTCCAATCCAGACCATAGTCGTACCTACTCCATTATTTCCAGATGAGAGAGAGATGCTGTTTAAATGTGGCAAATTCAGTGACTCAGAATCTTGCACTACCAGAACAAGCTGACAGCAATTCAGCTGCTAAATTTGCAACTTTGCTACTAGATCAATATGACCAATTCAGTTCCAGCTGGATGGGGGACCTGCTGCAATGTAATCTCCTGCAGCACTGCTAAGTGGCACCATTAGACTGACGAACTGTGGCCAAGTGCTATTAATATGCCACAGAAGCAATCTGTGACTGCTACACAAATGTATGGCCCCTAGGATATCCATGAAAGAGCAGACATTGCCATTCAGAGTCTGTAGAAGCAGACATGAGGGACATCCTCCACGTTGCATGGCAGAAGAGCAGGGTAAACCAAGGTCTGTGTCTTGGGAGAGGATGGTACCCCCAAGGTGCTGGATGCTTAGAGTTCAAGCAATAAATCTTTTATTTTTCCTCTATGCAGCCCCAAGCTTCCTGAAACACTTCATTGTGTTACCCACAGAGAAGTCATTGAAAAAGTAACTGGCCTAAGTGTAATGCAATCACGCATACTGCAACAAACCTAGCAGCCTAGGAAGCCCTCTGGCAGAGAGCCTTCACGGGCCTAAACCATGGATCAAAGCACTGAATACAGATATGTATTTAGTAGGAATAATTCATATTTAGTACCTGTGAAGGACACAAAACCCCATTTACCCTAGGGCAATTGTCCTCTTCCTGTGGCACTGGAGAAGTCCTGACACAATGGAGAATGTGATGAGTTTCCTCAGTATATTTGACGGAGAGGTCAAAAGTACTGCTGACTTTGATCTTCTGCAAACACCAGGTGGGGCTGGGGTTAAGTGTAAACTGAACCAAGTGTCAAAGCTTCAGCAAGAACACTTTTCTAGGAGAAACACAGCTGAGGTAGAGACAATCCTGGAACACAATATTAAATTACACACAGTTCTTAACAAGTACTTGGAGCAGAATATCAAGGGAGGGATGAGGAGGAGGCTATCCATCAAACATCAAATATCCGAGGACATTCCGATAGACTCTAGCTGAGTCATCCAGGAAACGCTCAGCCCAAGGAGACAAAAGGACTCAAGTAATGATCTGTTATACCTCCATATCCTTCATACATCTTAGCAGATTCTCAGAGTGCTGAAGCACATACCAGTGAAAAGTGAGGATGCTCCAAGATGTGTGACCAGACATTTCTCTGGATAAATAAAGAAATAAGCAAAGCACTAATCCTAGCATATTACTTTATGATTAATATTAGCAAAGTGCTCTCCCGTGAACTAGCCAGAACTGCACCACTGTGCCAGAGAAGTCAACCACAGCAGCCGTGGTGCAGTGCCAGTAGTCAGCACATGTGATAGCAGTCCTGACAATACAGAAGGCTTTCTACAGAGACTGAAAGCACCTTGTTCACTGTTGCAAGTAGAAATACCAAACAGCACATACTTTCTACATTGCCACACCAATAGTTCTTTGGAACAGAAGATAAAGACTTCAGCTTCTGTCAATAACTTAACATGCCTCACTGAAGGCTAAAGGCAATCTGGGAAAATGGTGAAAACAAAGAGTTATGACGGGCACTCAAAAAATATTTTCATTGCATGACTAGGCAGATTGCAGGAGGCAAAATGTACCTCCTGCATCTCCTCCTGCCAGATGAGTCCTGAGGTCCCCCTCAAGACTGGATTTTGTCTGAGGGGACTTCCATGCTGTCCCAGCAGAATTAAGGAATGTCATCCTGAGATGAACAGCATTTCACATGAAAGGACAGAGAAAAGCAAAGTAGTACATCAGGTTACCAGTCCTGGGGCATGATGTATGCCTGCATCATACAGTGTGAGTTGAGGAACAGAGGAGAAGGCAGATTGATGAATCTGGGAGAAAATGGAAAGGGTCTGTTCACTTTCAGTGGCTGGAAGCATGTAATCACTGCAGATGACTCCTCCAAATTCTGAGACCTGGGCTATGCAAAGGCATTGTGATTCTTTGGCTAGTTTTATCATATGTAAACAGAAGCAGGTGTTGTACTAGCCAACACACTACCTTCAAAAGACAAGTCAGAATACAACACTCTAGAATACAGCATTTCAACCCCAAACAGAAACTCATGCACACATCATCTTCACCTGGATATTCAACAATAAAGAGCTTAGTGGCAAACACAAGGCAGGTAGGAAGGAATCAATATCTTTTAAAGCTGGGCCACTCCACCGCAAACTCCCAGGAACCGCACAGCAGCCTAGCTCTGGCTGGGGAAGTAAGACTGTTTGCAGGCAGGGTGGGGTGCTGAGCCGTGAAGCACATGAGCCAGAACAGCCAGGAGAGTTACATGAGAACAAAGGCCAGAGGCCACCATACACAGATGTGCCCATCCAAGCGCAGTTATCAGGTAGCCACACAACAGAAAGAGCAACGTTCTAAAAAGCAGTGACTGTAAACCTGTGAGGTGGCTGCTGGTGTAGGAAAATTAGAGAGGCAAAAGCAAAGACAAGTGTGAAGTAGCTGCACAGTACCTGTACCATATCTGCATTATGTAAACTTAGAGCCAGCCTTCAGCTGGTCTGACACAGGCAATTCAGCCCTACAGTGGCCCAGTGGGAAGCTGCCCAGTGTCATGCCACCTGGAAGAGAAACTCTAAGATGGTAGGAGGAATTTTACTATTTTCTGCAAAGATGAACTAGGAGATTATTGAGAGCTTATCTAGAGGGATTTGAAGCCCAGCAGGTAGTCTGGGCTGATAGGCAATGCACTGGCAACCTCTGGCCTCAACAAAAGAGCAAACATTTCCAAAAAAACCTGCCCTGCAATGACAAAAATGAAAACAGAAACCTGTAGCAACCTGCATAACACTCAGAGGGAGGAACAGATCTTATGGAGAAAGCAGGTTGAGGACTGATCAGTCCGCATATGTCTCCATGGCTAGCACTGGAGGTATACTTCCAACACCTCTGCAAATAGCTAATTCAGATTCATGCTGTTACATGACTCACAAAACATAATGGCTTTCTTTTCCTTGCTGGGAAAGAATAAAACATTATTTCTACATACTCAATACAAGGAAGATGGAAGTTATTAAAAAAAATTTAAAAAAGAGCTAAAGTTTTCCAGAACGGGGTTTTTTTTTCCCCTTTAGCATTCCACTTCTGTAATTAGTCACTCTTGGTTCTGTCTAGTTCAAATTTTTCCCCCACAGGTTTTTGACAAAATAAAAGCTTTCCTTCCCTGCTTTTATATTTGCTAATGCATTATCAAAGACAATAGAAAGTATGTAATCTGCTTTAAACTTTAGTCATGTATCTAGTAGTTCTGGAGCTATGGTGATTTTATACTAAATGCAACAACTTGCAATGTATAATGTCAAAGAGAGTCAGAATCAACTTTCTTATATTAAATATTAAAATTATTATTAATAATACTACACAGCACTGCAGCAAAGTTAAGAACAGATGTAGATTACAGTCACCATAAATTCTCTTCACCAGGTTTACCTAGAATCACAAGAAACAGAAAACTCACTGTAAAACTACCTAGGAACAACAAGAGAAGCAACAACGATGAAGGTGAATATCTGATAATGTGTCTCACTTGCACATCTCCCTGGGAGAGGCACCCACCTTCTAAGCCGAGAAGGGGAGACCCTCTCCCCACAAACAGAGGGAAACCTCAAACAAAAGCAAAATCCCTGGCAATTATTGTATATATTTTGCTAAAAAATTTCACTTGCCTGAGAGCTTGTTAATAATTTTTCATTGCTGAAGAGTAATTTTTCCTCAGCAGAGTTATGCCATAAGCAATGTCACATTGTGATACATCATGTAGCACCGCTGACATGCTGTAATTTGCTCTGAATGCAGACATTTATGGTTTCATACTGACCTACTTCATGTTAATGGTATACTAATGTTGACCTGTGGTTTTTACAAGGAAAAAAGAACAAAGTAAATCATGGCCAAATGATCACTGTAGCAAGTAGCCACACTTCCCAGAAGAGGTTTTGCTCCTGCTATGAATGATGCCACCTCCTGTTAACCATCCCTGTCCCGAGCAATACTGTTTAAAAAGTGATGGTGGCAATGTCATGCTGTGGGGCTCACTGACCACTACCAACACAAAACAAGCCATCATATGTAGCAAGGACATTGCAATGAGCTGGTGACAGTGTTGTTGTGCAGCCCTGGCTCCAGACTGATGCCATCCCTGATGTGATCTTGGGCAGGGACAAGGGAGGGCCAAACCAGTCCTGAAATGGGAAGAACTTAGGTCTGCTGCTCTGCTGCTGCCCGGGGGATGAAGGAGTAACAACCTCATTTCTGAGAAGACATCTCAACCAGAGGTGTTGCTGCTTCATGTCCCCTTCTCTCACCCACGGGTTGCATTTCCAGGACTCTGGCACAAGCTCCCTCCTGCAGCCCTCAGTAGCTCCCTGTGGTACCTCTGGCAGGGGCCAGCCCTGCCCTTCTAGCACTTCAACCCTAGCTTTGCTTAGTTTCAGCCCGGGCTGCATCACTTCTGGGGCTACTTAGGCTTCCTCAGCAGCTCCCCATCTTGGGAGGTTGCCATCCTTTCCTCACCCAATCTGATCTGTCACTCAAAGATTTCCCTTCTTTTAAAAAAAATCCCCCATTTCACTTATTTTCTGTCCCATTTCGGTTCCCTTAAAATGTACTTTCCTCCATTTCCTCTATCTTTGATCTTTTAATTAATCTCGTTTCATTTGTTCAACTGCAGTACAATGTCTTTGCAGTGCTATTTTCTGTACTGTATATTGCTGCAGTTATTTAATTCTCTAAAGCCTTCTGGAGATGGCTTATTTACAAGACATCATGCAATTATAGGAAGGTTTTTAGATTACATTGGAAATGAAGTTGTCATTGTGAAAGCAGCACTGAAATATGCTGTGGATTTACTGTTTAAGTAAATCTTACGTCCAGGTACAAACAACACCTAAATGCCAAAAGCATGAATGTAGGTTTCATAGTAAATACAATTTACTCCCAAACAAAACAGAAACATCTTCACATAATTGCACCCACTAAAATTATCTATTAATTGCATTTTAAAATCAGTATTCAGAAAAATTGTTCCAGCAGATGGTAAACTGTATGTCATTCACAAATATTACAGTATGCCAAATGGTATTCGGGTATAGCATTTAATAAAAGAAAACCCCTGCTTCTCCTCTAACAGCTGGGAAACAGCACTGCTGGGACTGGTATAACACAGGACAAAAGTCTGTTCTGCAGCCTATGTGGCCCACACTGGCAGCACTGTCCTAATCTCCTGGCATGCAGGGAAATCCTTAGGTAGTGAATCCATATACAACATATTTCTACCTCGGGCTGCATCAGAAAGCAGAGATTGGAGACCAGCATTACTTTCTTTTTACAGTGTTTTGCTATTGACTGGAGTAAGTAAATTAATTTCTTCCTCAAAATACCTTTTCCACAACCCCAGACAAGAGGTATAGATAAAAGGATTAATATAATATGCATTTTTGGATTCCAGCTGCAGGACTCTAGGACTCCTGTGCCAGCACTGTCATTCTGGTTACTAGCTGATGGCTTACACTGGTTCGAAGATATAAATGCAAACTTAACAAATACTTTTTTTTTTTGGATAAGGATTCTACAGCAGATTACTATTTAAGTTTAGGCCTACAGGTTTCTGTATACTGCATACTAGCTTGCATCTGGGATTGCCTAATGCATCAGTTATTCTAGTAGGCTAAATTTCTGGACTTCTGTTCAGACTCCTAATTTAAACGTCAACTTCCGCTTGGGATTTTAAGGCCAAGATTCCTCTAGTATCCTCATGGTAAGGCTAAAATTCTTATTTAAAAAGCAGAAGAAATTAAACCCCAAGAAAAAATAAACTTTCTTTAAAGTACTTTTAAAGAAGTAGCTATAGTTTACTTAGCACATACCTTCTTGCAAATAAATCAAATTATTTCACTTAATGTATACCTAATTTGCGGTCTATCTGCTTTGAATTCCATCTACCATCACGCTGCCTATTAACTTAATTTCACCCAACTTTGTTGGGTTCCATTAGAGATTTGTAGAGTCTTTTCTAGTTTTGCCTTACCTAAATAACTCTTTATCATGTGTAAATGTTGCTGCATTGGTGTTCACCCTGCACTTTCCATTTTCTCTCTCAACTGCAGTGTGTGCTCTCTTTCCTGCTTCCTCACGTGCATGTAACAGCTTCTGCCATCCAGTTCTGACTAACCTTGTCCTGCCTTGCTCCTTTTACTTTGCTCCAAACTACCTTGGAAAAATGTATTTTTCATTTGCCCTTTCATTGCAAAGCAACTCTCTTTCCTAGAAAAGCAATCCTCGACTGACAAGGCATCAGGCAAATTTTGGTAGATTTAATTCACAGCTTCCACGCCATGCCCACCCTCCCTCATTTCTTCCCTGTTCGGTTCATTCCCAGGGACTGAGACTGTACCTCCCTTGTTTTTAAGCAAAATGTCATAGTAGTCTCTGGCCTTACAGGCAGAAATAATTTAAGTCTCTTACAACCAACTAAAATATTTCATAGTCATTGCTTGAATTAACAATATTTAAGATACTATAATGTTACAAGCACCATTATCAGACATTTCCCTAACTCTGGTGCTCCAGGGAACTCCAAGTACAACATGTTTGATTCAGGAATCATCTTCAAACAACTGGAGAGGTTTGCATACCTGGCTTCTAGAGAAAACTTGCACTACTGACACTTCTTTAAATGAAAGCAATAAAGATCCATCTGGTAAAAAAAAGAAAAAAAATTGACCAGAGAATAAAAAACATCTACTAAAAGTCTCTGTCCTACCCATAGGAAATTAATCAGAAAACCAAACCAAAGTGAATATGCAGAACAAGGATGTTTCTGCCTCTCTCTATGTATGTATTTCTATATACATTGGAAAAAAAACACATATATATATATTTAACAAGTCATCAATCATCATGAGTATCACTACAGTAGCAGTCATACTTGCCATCTCTGCAAAACACAGTCATAATGATATTCTAAATCTAACAACTTTAACATTCCTGATTTCCCTAGAGAACAGTATAGCAAGAAGGAAGATCTTCCAGGTTTCAGTAAAATGTAGCAATACTGCACAATTCCCTCAGGGTAATCTGTTTCAAAAAATGTTGCAAAAATAATGACAAGGAAGGTAGAGCAACACTTGTAAGCAAAACTACACAGGATACCAGAGCTGAAGATTACCCACGAGGTTGTTAACTTGTGTGGTACCTGGCAAAGCAGACCATTTCTAATGACACAGGTACATTCAACACACAGGTGTTGAGCAACCAACTGCAACAAAAGTAAGGTCAAGGCAGAAAAATATGCAGTGTATAAGTAAACTCACCTAAGCTAATAAACGGTATAAAGAATAAGAGAAGTCACGGCACCAAGTGGACAGGCCAAGTGAATAAAACAAAGCCTCAACTCAACTTTTGCCCTGCAGTGTTTAGAGAAACATGTAGGATGGGGATGAAGTGTATGCTCTGGGATGGAAAGCAACAACACTATGGGCCACAGATAACACAGACAAACGTTGCAGTCTTCCAAAACCACAGAATTGGAGAGTGCATGTAGAAGCACCACTGTGAAAACTCATCAAGATCCCACATTTCCATAACATCAAGTCTTCATTCACACATTAAAAGCACAACAGCAAATTTAATATGAGCATATTCTGATAACCCGGAGCCTAGGTGAATCTTTGTATCTTTCACTTCAAAGGGAATCTTTCCCTTTCAGTACAGCTTTTCTTTTACTGGTCACATACTATCTGCAATTTATTTCCTAATCCTGTCTTCTGCTTTCCTAACAGTGAGCTAGTTAGCAACTAAACAACCAAAGAATCAGCTGCTACAGTTATGGCCTAAAAAGATAGCTCATTGTTTATTTTCAAAATATATTTTCTTTGTGAGGAAGTAGTTAAAAAGAGATTGCTCTTTTGTGTCTTCTGTTTATAGCAAACTCCCAAAGTATACTGTGGTTGCAGTTGTACTGCATCATGGATTTCTTATTTTTGTTATATAAATGTGGAAAAGCTTTCCTCTCTAGAATAAACTGAGGGGAATATATCTATCTATACATTAATCAGAGGTGAATGAGATAAAAAGTGTAAAATGCCAGGAAATGGAGTCATCTCAGGAATACTAATTTCAGTATAAAACGACTAAGTCTCAGTCAGTCTCATGGTTACCTGGTTCCTGTCCTACCACATTGGAGAACATTATCTGTCCATACTACATTTTGTTACATTTTTAATTCAGTGCTTTATTTTACCACATGAAAGCTGTGATATCAGTGCAATATAGGCTGCAAAGCC
Source organism: Pterocles gutturalis (assembly GCF_000699245.1). Taxonomy (NCBI): domain Eukaryota; kingdom Metazoa; phylum Chordata; class Aves; order Pterocliformes; family Pteroclidae; genus Pterocles; species Pterocles gutturalis. Next base: position 5,832 of record NW_010122478.1, on the reverse strand, counting down.
CTCAACCACGTAATCAGTGATACTAGTCATGCATGTGGAGCCGTTGAACACTCACCTAAAATTTTTACAGGAACCCGATAACAACATGCAAAGCCCTCGAACACATTGTGACATCTCACAGTATGTGTGTCATGACTCTCAGTGAAGATAAAAACATTTTATTTTTCTTTGCTGTTGACTGAAGTCCATGTTGATCTGGCTGAATGACAAATCATAATTGTGAAAATTATATCTTAATAAATACATGTTTTCCCAGCATAAGACACAGACAACTTCTGTCTTACTAAACGTTAACTTCATTTTTATTACTATTTGTCTGAAGGCACCTTAACTTACGGCCTTTACTTAAAAACAAAACAAAAAACCAACAAAATTTTCTGTCTTTTAGTGTTTTCTTTGACTTGTAGATGTAGGATTTGAAATGACATAATAAAAAGCCACTCGTTTAGTACTAAAGGATCTGGGAAAGGAGATCATTTTTTTATATGACATCCCTTCTCGAGCACATCTTTTTCTTTAGCATAATTGTATCTACTGTAAATGGAATAAAAATTACTATTCCCAAATCCTTTGCAACAAAGTTCAAATTGCCTTGTGAAAAATACTGCTACCTGGATGCCATGAAACACAATGAGCTAATGGAGCTTTTTTCAGTCACTAGTTGCCTCAGAGAAGAAGATTTATTTTAATTTGACTGGAGTGATTTTTGACTACATAATTACCACCTGGATTGCCTCTAGCATGATTTTGCTATACAGTTTTTGAAAGTGTCAGTGCATTGCTTATCTAATTCTATGCATGTTATAAAACTTTCATTCAGATTCACAATAGCAAGCCAGAGTTAATAGTAGATGGTGAGACTATACAAGAACTGAAGGCAGGGAAGAGATTGCAAGTGAGCTCCTCTTTTTTTCTCAGCACAGATCTGAATTAAAATATCACAAGTTCATTGCACTATGTTTTATCTCACTTACCACCTTATATCCTTCGAATCCATCCCCCTTCTAGTCTAAAGCATATAAGCATTGCTGATATTTTTTTTAAAACTATATATTCAGTTTTACTGAGGATATGCCATGAGCAGCTTTTATCGGATGATAAACTTTCTGAAATTTTCAGTTAGAATATCACCACTCTAATCCACACAAGCCCTTTTGAAACACTGAGTGATATTTGCTCAAGTAACAGTGGATTGTTGGACAGTGGTTTAGCAACAAGGTGCAAGTGACTGCTGGTGCAGCCAAGCTCTCACCAAGATGTTCCACAGTACCAGTTCAGGAAGACACCATTTTCTTAACCCACAGCTGTTCTCAGACATAGCAACAGACATTTAAGAAGACATAAGAAGGATAAAACTCATTATATGAAATGAAGTTACTTAATAACTGGGCCTCTTTTAAAGTATTACCTGGAGACATGCATGCTAAAGAATTTTCACACATAGCTTTGCAAACCTGAAATATTAGCAGGATTTATTCGATTCTCAATCCTAACAGAGACATATAGCATCAAAAGAACCACAGGCATGAAAGTCCACCTAGCTCAGAGCCTGACAACTTGTTTGGATTCAAAAGGTCAGAACCTAGCCTCATGTAAAGCTGCTCTGCAGCAGTGTAAAAGATGGTCTGAGACCTTGTTCACTTAATAGGAGCAGATAATGCCCCTAATGACATTAAAATGGTGCCTGAAACCTGGTGCTGTAATGCCCCCAACAGCACCAGGTGGGGTGACACTCACATTGAGCTGTCTCACTGCAGGGCACAGAAGGTGACTTGGCTCTGCTGGGAAGTATGAACCCCACTTCATCAGGGCAAGTGTCACAGCAACATGGGAAACAGGCTGGAAAGGCACTTGCAAGGTCACCCAGCCTCTCCTCTACCCTCTTTATTGGTAGACAGAAGCCATGAAGGACACGAGCCCCTTTAACCCACCCTGGAAAGAGATTACACAGTCCCCTGCTCCCTTCCCAGGCAGTATCCTCCAGTGTCTCGCTCTCTGCACAATAAGTAAGTTTTCCTTTACCTCCAGAGCTCCTTTGCTGTAGGTTAAGGTCTACTCTCCTTGATGTACGTGCTGTGGACAGAGAGAACAAACTATTCCTTTCCCTTGTGTCTCCACCTTTGATGTGACATAAATGAAGGGACAAACACACCCTCTCGATCTTTTCTCTGCTGAACTGAGCACCAACAGCTTCTTGGCTGTATTCTTGCACTCCTTGTTTTCTAGGTTTTGACTACTCTCACAACATTTCTTTCCCCAGCTTTTCCACCTCCTCCTAGAAGGATACTGCCCCAACTAGGCAAAATACTGCAGCTGAGATCTTCCTTGGGACAGCAACAGAAGGAGGACTTTTCCAGGTATCTTCCAGACAGCTATCCACCTCCTACATCCCAGTATGTTGCATGTTTTGCAGCAGTACAACATTATTGGCTCACACTCAGTTTTTGCATCACTGTAACTCCCCCACCCCCGGATCTTTTTCTAGAAAACAGCTACTTCTTATTCCCCATCCTCCACAGTTGCAGTTGATTTTTTTCTGCCTAAATGCATCTCAACTGAATAGCAACCCATTTTTTTTACAGACCATTTTTCCAGTTTATTATGATAATTTTGAGTTTGACATCTGCAGCGCATTTGACAGGTTTGTGTCATGTATAAATGTACTCAGAGTTTATCATATTCTATCACCCCAGTTTCCAACAAATTGTTGTACAGTACCAAACACCAAGTGACCTCCCTAAAAAGTCCTGTTTGTCACAGTCTTTCAGAGCAACAGGTTTAATATCTACCCTGTGCATGTTTTTTCAGAACAATGTTGTATCGCCTTCTGAGGGTTTCATGAGTATCAGGCTTCAGTAGTTTGCAAATGACAGCCTCATGAAAGACTTTGTCAAAAACCATTACGAAAGCCAAGAAATATGTCAACTACTATTTCTCCCATATCCAGAAAAAGTGTTACTCTGTCACAGGAGAAAATCAGATGGCTTTTGCACAACTTCTTGACATAATCAGATGGCGGCTGCTCATCTACTTGTTATTTTCTACATATGTATCAAAGGTTTATTTGCTTACTAACTTTTCCCATTCTTTTTTCAAGGATTGATGCTAAACTAACTAGTCAACAATTTCCTGGCTCCTATTTTTTCTTCCTCTGTAAAGGTGCTTTTTTTTTTTTTTTTTTTCACCATAGTAAAGCAGTCCTGTGCCGTCTTGATAGAGCACACTTCCTCTTTAACACATTAATGTCAAATTAACTCCTCTGCCTGCACTTTTTAAGCCAGCCTCTCCTCTCTCTGGTTCCTTCTGGCTTTGAAAATGTCTCTCTCCTAGTTGCTTAAAATATAAGCCCTTTCTATTAGGCTTTTAGATGGGAATCTTCCCACTGGTAGAGCTGATGGGATGAGTTTTGCCCATTTGCTGCTGTGGCTGCACATATCCAGAGCATCCATTATGGCGACACTTTAGCCTGACATAGCAGTGCTTTGTTCAGAAGTGTCTTTACTTAATTTACACTTAAGTCCTTCACATGGATCCCACGCCAGGAGTGCCAGAACATTGAGACTCTGGAATTTTACATGGCAGGTGTCAGGAAAGAGAGATGTATGGTTTCCTTTGAATGCGCAATTTGCCCTCCAATGTAACCTTACTGTATGAGTGCCTGGCCAACTGCCTTGGCAATTTTGGGTGGAGTTTAAAAATTATATTTTTTCCACTTGAGAACACAGCACCACTCTTGCTGAAGTGAACAAGGCAATGAATGCTGAAGAGCCTCACTTCTGTTGAAGCACGGCACTGCTATCCCCCCAAATATTTTCCATTTGTTTTTTGAGGCTCTAAGTGCTGAATTTGACTTAAAGTTGCAAATCATTTAAATCAGCCCAAAACTATCTACGTTATAATTTAATTTTGGGCAAATATGAAATCTTTGCTTTATGTCTCTTTGTTTTCTGTTTCGAAGTACAATTTTACCACTTTTTCTTTGTCTGTCTGTGAATTAATTGATTTTTATAAAATTTTATACCTTGGCAAAAAATGGACAGTTTTTCATCAAAACAACAAAAACGTACCACCCCATCAAAAAGCATTTGCTGCAAAACAAAATTTGCTACAAAGCAAAGATTTGCAAGAGCTGCTCAACAGAATTATTATTAAGGTCTTATTAACATTAGCAAAATTACATTTCTAGAATAGTCTTGAAAATAACTTAAACACTTTATCAGCATCTTCGGACAGATAAAAACATTGGGTAAAAAATCTGAGGCATTTTTTTTTGTAGGCTGCCCTCTTCCTTCATCCTCACTTTGCTGCTGCCACTCATATGTCAGATAACAAAAAGCTCAACTACTCACAGATGCACAGATGAGTTTTACCCAGAGAAACAGCTGTTCAGTGCTGTTTCTGATACCTACTCATCTGAAGGTTTCTCCTACAAAATTTCAGGGCACCAGGCTAGCACAGTTCTGTCATTGCCAATAGAACTGATAGCAGCTGTAAAAGACACGTCTTTTTCCCTTAATATAAAAAATATGGGGCTTAAGTAACTACATGAGAGTGAAAGAGGTAAGTAGGGAAATATCAAGGTTATCAGTAGAGCACACAAAATACTAATTCTAGGAGAATATACACGCACTCTGCAGTACACGGCCCATTTAACTGAAAAAATCACTACTATAATTACAAGTTTTCAGGATTGTGCAAAAAAACCCCAAACTGTTTTGGTCAGGTACTAATAATGAATAATTTAATCAGGTTTAAATATTTCCCAAATATTTCTTTAGGATACATTGAAAGAGAACAAATGATTTTGTGTCAATTCATGAACAAAACACAGAAAACGTACTCACACAGTAAACTTCAGCAATACTCAGCTCTGTTGTCATAGATCTTATTAATAGATTAGAGCATGATCAGTTTATTACGAACTTTACCTGCCTTATAATTGATCACTATACTTAAATGTCATGGATAGCTCCTTGGTATGGGAGTCTTGGGGAGCAAAACTGAAAGTGAAGGGGGAAAATGTATGAACGAGATTAGATGACACACTTCCCAGACAAGAAAGGAATAACGCAGATATAGTTTAACAGCAATACAACTGTTGTTGTGATGGACTAAGAATATAACACTTAGTTACATTGGCTTTTCTTCCAAAAAAAAAAAAAAAAAAAAAAGAGATAAAATAGTCAATAAGGATCTATACTATAAAGCTGTCATCTCTGAGACAGGATGTTATTTTTCAACAGCCACGCCTGCATAAAGAAATAGTAGGAAATCTGGTCATCTTAGAGCACAGAGACAAAGTATTTGCAGAAGTTCCTGGGTTTTTTTTTTTATATAAAAGTTTTAACAACCAGAGGAAAAAAAAAGAAAGTTGCAGCTGGTAGAGGGTGTAAGAGAGACGTCAGCAGTGCCAGCTTTCCCTGGGTTGTCACTTGGATAATCTGTGGCCTTATCCTGCAAGCACTGTTCTACCCCACCAAATGTGGCTACACCTCAGGAAGGCCCAATGGCAAAAAAAGGTCGAAGTAACAAGGTAAGACCGTGCTGCTGGAGTTAGGGGAACAAAACAACAACATGCTAATTAAACTCCGTTTTCCCACTGTTGCTCAGCTTGCATCATGTCATCAGCATTTGTTTTGCTATGGAGGAGAGGTGAGAGGCAGTTCTGCTGAATTACAGTGCCACTGTTTTATGTGCAAAAGGATAAACATATTCATGCTCTAAATAAATATTTGAAGATCTTTCTGTTTCCAGATTATTCAAATTACCGCTAGTTTTCCTCAGTCCTGCAATAAATCTGGGCAAAGAATAACTCCAGGTACCAGTATAAGT
>NW_010122477.1:0-27130 GCF_000699245.1 Pterocles gutturalis | reverse complement strand
GCAAGATCTGCCCTTGGTGAAGCCATGCCCTGTTAGTGCTAGTGTCATCTGAGCTATAAACTCAGATCACAGCCAGGAAGCTATATGATATTGAATGGTATTTTAAATCATTTTATACCTACTACATACCTTAAATGACATTTATAATTTGTGGTAATAAGTACAACCTGAATTCACCTCCACAACAAAACCTCACCAGTTCCCACACTTCTCAAGTCTTTGGGGGGTAACCTATACCCTATACATATAGCTCTAATGCAGATTTTATGCCAGAAACAAAGCACTTTTGACCACAGAAGATTCTTCAACTTCCCCATGCTTTATAGCAAACTGGCTTTTGGCTGGTATTGTTTTTGAAGAGTTAAGAAAATTTTATTTTGCTCTCCATTATGTCCTTGGCTTATCTTTCCTTTCCTAGAGTAAACACTAGGGCTCATGGAAAATGGTAACTGTTTTCAGACAACAGAAGTAAAAAATTAATTCTGGCTAAGTAAAAGGAGGTTGCTAAAACAAATCACTTTCATAAAGCTAGTTTCTATTAAATAATTTTCCATAAAGGAAATGAAAAAAGATTTCAATAGAAACCGAGTAATTTCATTGTCCATCAATGCCAGCATAGAACAATTCATTTCAGAGATTAAAACAATAATGCATCTAAAAAAGTAATATTAAATTGTCTTCTATGTGGTTCATGTCATTAAAACAATGTTCAATACATCTTTCTCTACAAAAAAGGGAAGACTTGGGAAAAGTCTGTGAGGTGCTGGAAAGGGCAGAGGTTTGAGTCCCAACTCGCAGATCTTATTCTGGATCTGTCCAGAAATAGACCATAACTGGCACAATCTTTCCACAACAACGCTGTGTGTTAGAGGCCACCAACCTGGAACATCTGCCGGACCTTCCTGCGGGGCAGGTTAACATTCAGTTTATGCATCAGCTGGTGGATCTCTTCAATATTCAGCAGGCCGTCTCCATTCTTGTCAGCCTCCTCAAAGGTCTGTTTGACCCAGCTACAAACATGTCAAGGAAAGGCACATGCGGGTGATTTCCTCATGCAGAAGGGTGGCAGAGCAGTTGGGCAGGTAAGCGACAAGACTTGAACTCAGGAGAACAAGAGCCTGCCCCAGCTTTTCTGGGCTGGGGGATAATCCTCCTTAGCAGAGGACCTTAACATCTTCCTAGGGAGAAGAACTGGGCATTATTCAATCCAGCCTTCGCAAACATGTCTTTTTCAAGTCAGCACCTCTGGGCAAGACATTTGAATTAAGACTTCCCACAGCCTGCATTAGAGTTATTGGGGTACACTGTGAAATAAAGTCATTGCTGGCAAAGATCTGGTGCTATTTACGTGGTTCTCCCCACGCTGATGCCAAATTAAAGCATTTTTACTCCTGTACACCTTCTGGTACAATTTGCTATTGTACCTCCTACCTGGTGCAACTAAGACTGCTATATCTGGTGGCTACTGCTTCCGTGACTTGATTCAAAGGAATCAAGCTCAGCAGCCATGAGAACGTGGAATCCAGTCCCTAAGGCACAGCTGCACTGAAAGTGTCCATGTCAAACCCATTGCTCAAGTTTCCATTACAATCAATGGAAAGGTTTTTGGTAACTTAACAGCAGGTGAAAAGACACCTTAAGCCACTAAAAAACAAGCCAGAAATACTGAATAGGAAGCTGTAGCTCAGGCTCATGAAAGGATACTGATCATGTGTTCTCTGTCGCTTAGCGAGCGAGTCCTCATCACTTATTCCAGCCATCAAATATTTCAGTCCTGTGATCCAGGTGCGAGCTTCCTCTGGGTTAGATGTGATCAGATCCAGTGACTCCATGTGGTTGCCATGGTAAATGGTAAAGCAGCAGCTTGGGTCAAAGTTCCCCTCTGCATGGCGGTGGAAGATTTCAGACTGCCGGCCTTCAGTGACTTTGTAAATGGAATCGATGACAACTGTGGGAAAAGGGAAAAAAAAAAATTGACATGCTTGGATATCCGCCCAACCTCCTCCTGTTTTTAGCAATTTTGAATTATTCAGGTAAAGAGTCACGAAGTGTTTTTTAATATTACATCCTCACATCCAAAGGCACTTTTTGACTTCTAGGTTTACCCTCGCTTTGGCTGTGCCACGTGCCCAGTACAGCTGCCTTGAAGGGAGGCCAGTGCAGGTAGAGGCAGCCTGCAGCAAAGCTCTTGGAGTGTTCCCTGCCACACCAGAGCACTGGAGGCTACCCAAAAGGGAGCGTGAGGAGACAGATACCAAGTGTCTTCCATCAACCAGCGAAATGCTGCGTAGCTCCACAGGGACTGCTCCCACCACAGCTGTGCTGTTACAGCAGGAGGCCAGGGATACCCAGCGCTGTGCCAGGGTAACAGGGCTCCCAACAACACAGCACCTCTTAACCACCACACGCCGGCCCAAAAACATCAACTGTCACTATCTGTAGCCTTCCCAACTGCTTGTTTTTAATCTCAAGCCTCTGTGCCAGTTTTGTGAATTTCTGGTCCTTATTTTGGTCAATAAACCACTGATTGGAATTTCCAATTTAAAACAGTGCAGCAGGTTTCGATGAGGAATCACGCTACACAATAACTTCAAGATGTGATAACGCCTAAAGAAAATTATCACATTTAAGATTAAGAAACCTCAATCTAATCTTAATCTTTTCTAGGTTCTGTATTTAAATTTGTGATGTGTACATTGAAAAGAGGTCAGCATAGTTTGTTGTCAAGTCCTTCTTCAGTTTGCTCATAACTCATATAAACCTGTGGAAAATGTTGACATCTGACTGAACTACACTCCCCGTCCTTTCATAATCCTGAACTTTTAGTAGGTGGTTAAACTCTACTCACACTCTTGAGAACCTTCATGGAATTATCATATCACATTTAAAATAAGCATCAGAAAGCATTTACTGAATTGATCCCTCTGTAGTTCATTCTAATACCAAACTGCCCCAGAAACTAAAAGAAATGTTAAAAGTTTACTTTTTGCCTTTTCGCTTTTTCTGGACGGTCTCCATCGGATGCAGGTCCTGTGCTCATCCAGGTAGAAGAGTCGAACTAGCCCTTTGGTTCCACTCTTCAGCTTAACCATCTGAGTCCCAGACTGCATAACACTCATGCATCTTTCAACTGTGGAGCAGAACAGAATAAATTCAACTAAATGTCTCTCTAATTCCACTAACAAACTCAATTTCTGGCTTTCCAACATCTGCTGAGCATATAAAAACCTTTGACTTGCACCTTTAATGACAGAAACTAGTCACTGCTGTGTGAGAGATACTATTTCTTCTTCACTACTACCTTCACCACTCAGGAAAATAAAAAAAAAAAAAAATCATCTGCCAAAACACCTTCACAACAAAGGAAGCAAAGAAAACTTTACCATATGTTGAAGGAAAATATTTTATAGCTGTTCCATGCTTATCTCATTTGAATATTTTTGTTATACACAATAGTGCAATGTTAAACCCCAGCACTCTGCAAATTTTGAATGGCCAGATTATCATTCAAACCCTCACTCCTTTGGGCTCTGTAACCCTTTAGCTTATATCTTGCCCTTTTGACACTGTTAGAAGTGCTAACAGAATTCTAAATACACAATCCCTCCTCCCTACCACACACATTTACACCCTCTCCATCCTGCTACCACATTTCCAGCACATACTGTGATGACTTCCTTTCATCCGCCCATCCCTTCCAGGTGATAAGGCTTTGTTTCTTTATGTTTTGACTAAAATACACCCATCTCTTCCATTTCATCTCACATCTTCCCTCCTACAGTTTTCCAAACACTAAGATCAAGATAACATTTCCTCTTGATCTCAGTATATATCCATGCTCTTAAATTACCTTGTTTTTATCCATTCACAGCCTCTCCTCACTTGCTATCACTCCAGCCTCACCTCCCAGATGATTTGTTTACACTCTGGCTGGCTCCCAGACGCTATCTGGGTCTGTCATTATTTCTTCTTATCACCCTTCTTCTCTCCTCAGTACTCCTCTTGGTAACACAACAAAGACTAACACACCCTCCCACTCCTCTCTGCCAGAGCTAGGATTTATTTTCTCAGCTCCTGACACCTCCTTTGCTCCCCCAGCAAGCGGCAGGAGCAGCAGTGGACTCGGCGCCAGCTGAAAGCCCGCAGTGCTCCCATACACCGAAGCACGCTGTGTGGCCCCGCTCTGTTCGTCTCCATGGCATAAGCATGCCCAGAACACATCTTCCAGCAGCGAGCTACGCAACCCCAAGGCCATCAACGAAGGAGAACAAGCCTGCTGCTCCTTCCAAAGCATCCCTGGGTCAGACACGGTCAGAGCAGCATCTAAACACTAGTCAAACAGGGGACAAACGGCTGTCGTCGCTGGCCCAACTTTGTTGGCTCCCTTGCACAAAGGCCTTTTTGTTGGCCAGCCAAACTCCACATCAAATAACTGCATCAGAAGCAGTGTTTTTGCTGAGTTGTTGGCTTTCCTGGAGGAATGAGAGGACTCAGGTTGAGCTGAACAGAACCAAAACTCTTCTGAAAGCATTATAGACATGCATGAGTGCAATAAATTCCTCCTTTACTATGTCCCTAAATACATAGCCTGAACCATCACACATACCAAATGAACAGGGGGGTTTGGAAGTGCTTCAAGATGAGCCGGAAAAGTGACATAAGTCAGAAATAGATGCTATACAGTATCCACAAAGTATGGATATTTGAGTATGCACAAGGTACCAGGAAGACAAGCCTTGACACCCTGAGGAAGGGAAAACTCAGAACCTTAAAGAAGAAAGATTAACTGAAGCAAAAATGTCTCTAAAACTTACTACATACGTACATACTTGTGCTTCTCTCGGCAGCCTGAGCCTTCCAGTTTGGAACTGAGTTTAGATCAAGTTTACCTTGGATTCATACCTGGCAAACAAACCAGAAGTGTCCTCCAGCACCAAAATAAGGCTCTCTGTAAGAAAAGGTTGTACCATGTGTGTGGATACCAAATCTGAACTGCTGCACCAGCCTGGCATGCAAACTGCACACACGTTTCTACTCCACTATTGCAGCGATCGATTGCAACAGGGCTTTAGCTCAGGAAGTGGTTTAGCAACAAGCTACTCAACACAGAAAATCTGCTTCTTTGTATCTAAGCCTATCCATTATTAATAGAAGTCTTACAAAAATAACTAATTCTCCCTTAAGTCTTCCTATTGTCATCAGGTCAGTTGTCATAGGAAAAAAACTTGGTTTTACTAAGATGTTGAGGTCAGATAGCAAATGGCAGAAGAAAGAGGACTATATTTCTTTAACCTACAAAAAGCAGGCAATGGGCCACACTCAGACAATTTCAGCCAGCAAAACCATAGGGGGAAAAAAATTAATAAAAGCAATCCAGTTTCTTCTTCACTGTTTCAATTGTCTAAACATTTCTACATGACATTCATAATTGTTATAGATGCATTTCACATACGCGTTTTCAGATAGCCTTCAGCATCAAAGTTACGTGGAAGACATTTTAAAACACTTTTTTCACAAATAGAGAAGAGTGGAAGAAATCCAAATCCTGCCTAATATCGCAACATTCTCCAGTTCTCAAACGCCATCTGCAATGCGTCTAGTGCCCAAGGAAGCACCATCTTTCTGCTTGCACTTTTCCAGTTCCAAGAAAATACCATCAGGATGCAAACATTTAAAGAAGAATAGTAAATGTGCAAGAGTTCATTGCAGCATCCCTACTGCACAGGTGTTAATAACAGAAAGAATCCACTTCAAAGAATGGACCATGGTCATATAACTGCCACACCATCCATAGGCCCGTTGGATTTCACCTCTGCAAACCACTTACAAAACACACCATCATCCCCTTCAAGCTATTTATAAAATATAAGCACACAAAGAAAAGTCTTTTTCTAATCTATTCCTAATATGCTAATTTCTGTCTCTAGCCAGACATTTACAAGAGACAGCCACCGCACATTAGCATCTGAATGAAGTTATTGAACGGAGGCAGGTCAGAATAAAGCTCTAGAAGAGCGATTCAAGAATGCTTTCACTAAGGAATAGGAAAACTGGTTCCAGAAAAAACATTTAATCCTCTAGATAAACCATGAATACAGAGTAAATGAAGCAGCTCCTCGATGCAGATGTATATTAAAATTTGAGAAAGCAACACACGCTTTCCATGATATGGTATTTTTTCAAACACAAGGACTAGCTGTGTATTTTTTTTCCCAAAGTCTGAAAATTAATTAAGTTAAACTAGAATCCAATGTAGTTTCTGTGTTACAAGAACAAAGAAAGTTGATTAATCTGGAAATTCAAAAGAAATATTACACTTATGCATTTTACGTTTAAAGCTTTACTTTGACATGAAAAAAAATGAAAACTACAGTCACTTCTATTTCCAGAGTTACCCAAACTTATTCTTGACAATCTAAAATAATAACAGATATCCCATAGTTTAATAGGTTTTAATAATATTGCAATACCAGTCTATTTTTCCCCTCCCAAAATAACCACATAAAGCAAAACAGATCTGAAGAAGCATTTTTAAATTTTCAGTTCAAGCAATGTTAATCATTCTGAGCAGTACACACATCTCCTTGACAGAAGGACCTGCTTCTCTATCGAATGGTAAACCAGATACAAACCCATCTGTGCCAGCTGGACCTTCTCTGAAGCGGCCACACACCCCAGCACATGGTAGACCTCTGAAGCCAGGAGGAAAGCCATGCGAGCCCCCGGTAAGTCCAGATGTTACTTGAAATCTTGCACGTTAGGCAGATGCTATTTATTCTACCTGACAGCACCGCTCCTCGCTGCTGAATAAATCAAGCTGCTGCCTGGGAACACTAAGCTGGGAGTCTGACCACTAGCCATACGCGGCCTTACGTTCAAAAAGCACTCTAATCCGCCCCAAATCAGCCAACGCTACCTTCCGTCCAACTCTGCTCTAATCTATCCCCATGTGCAATCAGGTCTGTAATAACCAGGGGATAGCTTAGCACCACACTCTGCCAGAATCCCTCGCAAAAAGTTACAGCTCTGTTTAGAGGTTTAACAGCCAGTCCCCGTACGAGCCCTGATTTTTCAATAGTTTGCAATTAATTTGGTTTAGCTCTCAACAGCGATAGTTACAATATGCACATCTGCCTGCTGTTGTGCTTTACTACAAAGCCTTTAAGGCATACTGGACCCTTTAGCTGACACTAGAAGGAAAATATTTTGGGAATTAAAACATTATCCCTGGCAGCACTTTCAGTAAAATAGAAACGCACTTTGATATACGGGGCACATCACAGCAGTGACACAGACATCCCCTCCCCATGAAACACATCCATCCAAGATACTCTGGTCCATCCAATACTCTGGTCAGGTCACACGGGCACCGTGCAGGAGCAGCATCAGCACCCGGAGGATGCTGGCTGGGATGCTCAGTGGGCACCAGCTGTCCCCATCGCCTGCACGCGACAGCCAGAACTGCACCGAGGGCTCCCAGTTACCCAGCTCCCAAACGCTCGGTCTCGCTGTGCCCTCAGCCCTGAACAGCTTCCCCAACCCTCCATTCCAGTCTCTTAAACTGAAAAGTAAACAACAGCAGGAACAGGTTGGATAGTTTTTGCTGCTGGATTTTGGGGTTTAGTTATTCAAGAAAATACCCAACCACTAGCAGCAAAGCTCTGTTGCCAAGAGCCTACAGCAAAATCCTGATGGAATACAGGTGAACAGGGTTTTCTTTCACTTTTTTAGCCAGTTTCAGTGGGATTTCACTTTAGTAACATTTTTTTCAACATTGAAAAAGAACCATTACTTGGCAAAGACAGGATGTTAGCTATTTAAAAAAAAAAAAAAACAGAAAAAAAAAAAGAAAAAAAATAAAAGCTCAAGGCCCTGCACATTTTACCATGCGGCTCCTGGGCAGTAAGTCACATGCACCTGTAAAGTTTCAACTAAGTAACTCCCATGCTTGTCCTAGGTTTACTCATGGGAGCCTGTTGCCACAGTGGCACTTGGCTCACCCTGAGCAGAATGTCACCCACGATTCCTTCAACTCCCATGAGACAGCACAAGGAAACCATCAGTGTACACAGGTCTTGAAATTACGAGTTATTAATTCAGTCTCAGGAGAGCCAGTAAAACCAATTAGTTTGCAAAGGACCGTGTGTGCAACTGCTCATGCAAACAGCGCAAGTGCTCACAGCAAACCCTTAGCAGGTTAATACAGTCAGCCCTTAGCAGAGCAAATGCAGCAGAATGGGAACATATTTCATAGATTAGGAACAGTGTCCTACAACCGAGTATTAACATTACACAACTCAAGTAGTGAGACGGATTCTTTCTTTTAAAAAAAAAAAAAAATCAAAGATCAAACCAGATGTTTTACTGCTATCCACAAAACCAGATCTTACTTTTTTTTCCCCTATTATACTACTATATGTTAATAAATTAATATTTCAAAGTGCAAGCAAGAGAAAAAAGGTTTGGTCTCATGTCTTGCTTTTATGGACTTAATGTTACAGCTGTCTGACAAAACAAAAAGATTAAATAAGGCATAAAGAGCAGTACCGAACAATGAGAAGTATAATTATGAAAGAGGATATAAACTGTGTTTCTAAATTATATGCAGCAAGCTGCATTAAGCCAACATTAAGCTTGAGGAGATAAAAGAAACCCATAAAGCGCATACGTTTCTTTTTCAACTGCAACATCAGCTCTTCTCCCCTGTATTCAGTATTTTGGTTTTACTACATACTTTGCAGGTGTATTGCTCATTTCTCTCTTCAGAGAAGAAAATAACAAAAGACTCCCCCACTACCACCACCACGGGCTGTTCCACCCACGTGCACTGCCAGCACTTCTGCAGGCATCTCCTGTGATTCACGGTGTTGCAGTATCCCAAGAACCAGAACATGATCCTACACTTCACCTTAGGGTAACTGCTCTTTATTCAAACCCTCAAATGTCATCGTAGTCATCCTCTCAAGTTCTCAGATTTAAAAACCCCAAAATTCTAGAAACAGAACTCTGAGCATGGCTGTTATAAAGAAAGAGAATAGAAGTCCAACTGCCTGACACTTCAGGGCTGACCAAAAGTTAAAGCATGTTATTAAGGGAATTCTCCAAGTAGATGGTTGGTGGGTGACAGAGAAGTCACAGCATGCTCCCATCACTGGAATCATGTACCTGGATCCACCCTGGAGTCCATTTTTTGTTGCAGAAGCAGGCACTGAAAAACATGCAAAGAAAAAAGCACACAAACCCGAACTAGAGAACAGCACACAATTAAAATATCATTATTCAAGTACTGAAGATACTCTGGGTGTGATCACAAAAAACATTCTCAGTTGTCTGAACTCTTCTCATCACCCTATTTTGCACAGATTTATTCATCGTGAGTATGCAGTATGCTTGCCTGTACACTAATGCCATTAAAAGCCATTTACTCCCTACCCCCATCCCCCAGAGAGCACATTTGATCCAAATCCCATAGAACCGCACTAATATCCAGCACACCACACAGCTTACCACCAAATGTCATCAAATTGTTGCTCGCTGTTTTGTTATGTAACAGACAAAAAGCCCAGGAGGCAGAGACCGCA
Organism: Pterocles gutturalis; assembly: GCF_000699245.1. NCBI lineage: Eukaryota > Metazoa > Chordata > Aves > Pterocliformes > Pteroclidae > Pterocles > Pterocles gutturalis. The sequence goes on along the minus strand of NW_010122477.1, from coordinate 17,549 downwards.
GATGCAGGTCGGGAGGAATGGACCATTTTTAATACCCACGGCTCACATTTTATGCCAGATTTTAATTTGCTTTGCTCTTCCAACCCCTCATGGAATTTTACATTCAGCTTTTTACAGTGGATTTAATCATAGTCGCTGTGAGGTGCACGGACATGAGATGGACAATCTCTCACACTTCTGCAAGTCTCCAGAAATCCTCAAGAAAGTCAGACAGACACCAGCAGAGCCACCAACGGCTGGTGCTGCCAGTCCTGGAGGCCCAGCTGAGAACAGCACAGGGAGTTCATTTCAGCCCTGGAGAATGGAGAGGATCAAAACCAGTAACTAGCAAGACACAAAACAATTGTGAATGGCCTACAATCAATGAAAATAATTAAATCTGAAAAACAGCTCATGCTTGTAAATTCACTAAATAACATGCAAACAAACAAACAAACAAACAAAGGGTGAAGCTTAAGAACAAAACTGTACTACCCAGAAGGAGGGGGGCTGAATCTATCTGCTTAGTTTTAACAATTTGCAGGTCTGGGAACAGGCTGGTGGTTTGTTTTGTTTTTTTAAGGAAAAAAAAAAAAAGGCAAACAACACACTTGGGAGCAGTACCTCCCAGAAGTTATGTTTAGAGTAACACGTATGTCATAGTAACTGCTGTTTCAGCCCACTACCTTGAGACCGATGGCTTAGTGCTTCCAGGACAATCAATTTAACTCATCTTATTTCCATACAAGTGAAAGGTTTTTGCTATATGCCTTCTGCACAGCCGACCCCTGACAATAATTGTTTTTGTTGCCATAGGAACAACATGTTAAATTGCGAAGTTACCCTTGCCATGGGAGCACCCAGAGCCCTTTCCCAGACCAGTGTCCCCTCCTCTTTTGCACTTAGAGGTCAGAAAGGAAACAGAAGCATCAAAACAAAGACCTTAATTATCAGTTTTGTTCTTTTAGAGAGTACTGTGCAATGCAGAAAATTTCTTGCTAGGACAGTGCCTTATTTCCAGTCCCTCTTTGAGATCCACACTCCAGTAGAGCAACTGAAATCCAAGAGAGCAGCCCCCAGATGCAATGAATAAGGCATGTTTTCCACCTCTGCTCAAGGATACCTTCCCCTTCTGCCCACTCAGCAGAGTTCTAATTGTTATCTTCAATAAATTAGCCCAGGTTTCATTCAAGCAGCACTTTGGAAAGCAGCTGATGAGCAGATCGTGCAGCAGGTGCAGCTTCTCTGCAGCCCGGCCGGACACTGCCATTGCTGAAGCATCCTCAGGCCCTGAGCGGTCACAATGCTCCGGGACCCCAGCTCTGAGTCTCATCCATAAAGCACCACCCTGGACAGGCCACTGCCTGCCAACACAGAGACAAGAGACCGACTGTGTGACAGCTTACAGGGCAATGTCAGTGCTACTGCTTCTTGAAATACAATAACTACCTCTAAGATCTCCTCTTCCTCCTTCAGAAATAGATTGTGTCAAAGCTGCTCACTTTGAGAGTCTCTGCAACCCAGCATGACCGACAACAATAAATTTTCCATTAAGACTACGGAATTAGTATAGTACTTTATCAACACGGGAAAGCACAATCATTGAACCACAGACATGGCCAACTGCCAAAACACACTGTCACATCAATGGAGTGGACAAGGAACGTAGATTCATTAAGCACACACAGTTAACAAGTTTGCACATCCTAATCCTCATTACTGCCGAGGATCCCTCAGCAGGGAGGGCTCAGCAATTGATTACGATCCTATAGAGCAAGTGGAAGAAGCAGCAGACAGGAAGAAATGGAAGAAGATAGTTTCCACTGCACCTGCCAACAAGGAGGATGAGTGGACAGGTCTGTACGTGCTGATGATCAGTAGCGGGTTTCAGGACAACCGAAGGACAGAGAGGCTTTTGGCTTCTTGAGTAGCATCCTCATGCTGCCAGAACCATTTGCAAGGAATACAAGACATCGTTCTGTGGCCGTGTCTCCAAAGAAAACCCCAAGGTGTCCCCTTAGCTAGGCAAGCTTTTGCGCAGGTACCAGAAAGGATGGCAACAACTCACTCAAAGGATGCAGAGGTCACGGTGGAAAACAGTAAGCCACAAGCTCTCTCTTACAGAATCCCATGTCTGCCCTCTAAAAAGCAAGTAGTACATAAAGAAGGACCATACGCCCAAGAACCAAGCAGGTCTTGTTCTAAGCCTGCCTCTCTTGTACAGCATTAAATGTCATCCCTGTTTCTACCCAGGACTTCAATTAAATACAACTCTCACAGCAACGTATGGAGCTGGGTCAGATTCCCTCACCCCCTGCACACCCAAAAATTATGCCATTCCTTTATATCTTACCTCCCCCTTAACTTCTCCAACAGAACAAAACTAGAAGTGCCCCACCAGAATACCCTTCACAGAGCTTGCTCCTGTCCCCACACAGGGGACGTGCAGAGGACAAACCATCACAGCTCCAGCACAAACAGGGAATTCTGGTGTCTGCGAAACTGAGTGTCACACAGCAACATGCCACGGCAATCTCGGCACCTGTACAGCATCACAGCTGGGTGAGGGGAATAAATCACAGGGCACAAGAGCAGCTGGAGCTGCAGGATGAAGGGACTGGAAGAGGGATCCAGTCCCCAGAACCTGGAGCACTCACCACCTCATCACTCTGGGCTGTAACAGAAGCTGGGCTGCAGGGAGCATTGCTTCCCCTTCAGGCTGACAAATAAATCCACATCTGGGGCTCGATTAGAGAGTAGGAGGGAAAAAAGCTGAGTAAAACTGAAGGCAGAGTTTAAATAACCTTTAAAAGTAGTGAATGGAGACTACAGTGCAACTGATGATATGAACGAATCTATTCACACTCCTCAGAAACAGTCATTTTGTTAAAGAAACATGTTTAACTGTTCTATTCTCAAATTCCCTCAGTGCAAGTCACCAACAGTGAGTCATCTGCGGACAAACAATGAGTTGACAGCCTCAAACACCAGAGTAACTTTATCACCAAAAAGAATGTTTTCTGCCTCTGAGTTTCATGCTGATCAATGTTTCTATTAGTAACATGAAAATGTCTCCAAATCTGTTATACTGCTGAGGATACCGATAACCTGACACAGAACAGGCACAAACTTCCTTGCGTACAGATGGGTTTCCTGTCACTTGTATAAAAAAAAAAAACCAGTTTATGGTTTCCCACAACTTTAATTTCAGTCCCCCAAGAAGCACACACACTAGCACAAAATGCTGCCTGCATACTAACAGCCTGTCCTCTAAGGCATGAGCTTCTTAAGTGACTACTTCAAAATGTACGATAAAGAGGAGAAATAAGCACACACATTTCATTTGCAGGTAAGCTCACTGCTGGAAAAAGCTCAGAACTTTTCTTTCAGCAAGCTCCCTTCACCAGCCCCTGGTTTCACCAAGCTACTGCATGCCGTGACACTGACACTGCTAACATTGATCCCAACATAGCGTTTGGCCATTTTAGTTCTCATCAAAGCAGTGAAAGAGTCACTTTAACACTTTTCAGTTTATGCCACCCAGTATCAGAAAGGCACAGTTCCTCAGGAAACTCCAAGAATGTTTTCAGTTTCACACGGTGATGGTGTTCTGTACATTTATTGAAATGAGAGTATATTTATTTTATAAGCACAAAAACCAAACCCCAACAAAGTAGTTAACAAGCAAATAACCTAGTTACTAGTTGGTCTCCTGTGCCCTTAGCTCTGCAGAAGCAGATTAGATTCCTCTCAGGGAGCCATCAGCATTCAGCATTCAGCATCCAGCTCCAGCACCCTCTGAAACCTCCCTGGTGCCACGGACAGAACCCAGCGCTCCCCAGTGCCACACAGCAGCGACACTGCTTTCACTTCACGCAGGGTGACATCCTCAGACCATACCAAACAACTCAGAGGCTTCAAACCTTTCAAAGCTGCCGTGTGCACATTCTGATTTACTGCGAGTGCATACAATGCTGTGGCAGATTTAAGCTATTGCTGGAATCGAACCTGTGGAAGACCAAGTTCTTCACAGGAGGAGGTCGATGTCTTCAACATCCACTCAGAACAGTATGCTGTTCTGCAGTAATTCCTTTACGTATCACTTACTATTCTAGAGACTATACTTAATACCTGCTTTACAGGTGCTTGGATGGATGTAAAGGTCCAAGAGTCCCAAAGAAGCACTAATAATCCCCTTAAAAAAGCCTGTTGCGATAGTCCCTGTGAACGAAATCCGATGTAGGTCACTGCTGTTTCCCTGCGTAGCTGTACCGACTAAACCCTAGCATTCTGCTAAAGTAGTAACAAAAAGGTAGCTACAGAGTGCCAGCACCCATCAGCAAAGACCCAGACCCATAACTACGGGAAGCCTGTGCCACCCCTCCCGTGCTGGGCCCATCAATGTCCTACTGCTGATACCTCTGGGAGCACCAGCGCGTTTCCCATTCGCAGGGGTTAAGTCACGTACGAACTTACGGCCAAACCGCCGGCAGGCGCGGAGCTGCTGCTTCCCGCAAGTGCTCATGGTGGAGTGGAGTCCGACGGTCAGCCAGCAACAGCACCCGCTTGTTGAGTTATCCCTTTGTCCAGGCACTATCATGCCAGCGCTCTCACGTGCATGAATGGTGCGAGGGGTGTGATCCTGCTGGTACCAGCACCAGCGCTGGCAGCGCTAAGCAATCCCCAGCCTGAGTAAAGCAGAGATCAGGCTCTCTGCCTTCTTCCACTATCCCAGCTCGTGAATGTGTTCATGCCTCCCCAACACAACACCCAAAGCCTGCGCTTGCGCAGTGCCGTGTCACCCCTCCTGCGTGCGGGGGGCACCCCAGGAGCCCAGCCAGGACACGCTTCCCCCCTGCTGAAATGCCACCAAAGCACCCAAACCTGAATGCAAGGGGGACTGAGCTGTACTCGCTGCTTCTGCATCCTTTAACCACCTCCACCAGAGAAATGGTAGTGCTGCTAATGGAAAAAGATGAACAGAAATTTGGCAGTTGCTATTATATCCAGCTAAGGAAAAGGGCCAACAAAACGACCTCCAACAGAATTTCACCATCAGCCGAGTGCTTCGGTATGAAATGTGTTTATCTACACACACAAACACATTTGCATGAGATTCAAAAATTAAACCTGATGTTTTTCTTCTAGGAGCGTTCCAGAAACCCCCTTCAAATAAGCTAGCTCTTGTGAATTATTAAATGGGGACATATCCATTACCTTCTGCGTCTCAGAAAGCAGATGGAGTAACACCTGGTCTCCTTTACCTAACCATATGCATCAAAGCTTAATGGAGAGTTTTGTGTAACCAAAACCTACAAAATAAAAATACAGTGTTTGGAAACGTAGCACACCAACTCCAACACAGGAGGCCCTTCCTTGAGAGGATACACAAATAAGTGACTTTCAAAAAATATTTATCATATGAAATTATCCATGCCAAATACAAAGAAAAAAAAAGCCAGTATATATCAACCCCCAACACTGCCCTTAAATTTTTTAACATGCTTCATAGTGGGTAAAATGATATTTCAAAGACCGATCCATGACTCTTGGTGGCTTTATTTTACCTTAGTTTGTTTGTTCATTTTAAAATTACAGACAGAAAGATCTTGTTTAAAAAAAAAAAAAAGTCTTCTGAATTACACAATTTTGACAAGACAGCTCATTGCTAAATGTATTTGCCAACTTTTTTCTTTAAAAGCACATTACTCAACATCACTAATGATGAGCAAAATACAAAAATAAAAACTTTATTTACCATTATTTCTCCTTCTCTCTACAGCATTTACTCGATATCCATGTAGAGGCTTAAGCTAATTACCACTTTCTGTCCAGTACTGACTTAAATCGAACAAAATCAGACATTATAAACTACAAGTTACTGAATAAAGTTATTCAAGATGTCTTCCTTTTTTGTATCATCCTACTACAATTCTTGAAAAGGCACATCTTTCTCATCCAATGCCTTTTGCTCAGAATTTTACACATCATTTGCATATGTGTTATTCTATTTATAAGTGCTACTAAAAAAAACCCCAGAAACTCTTTTCCATAGAAAGCTATGCCACAGCAAAATGACCAATCAATGTAAAGGTCAAGAATTTTTGTTTAAAGGCAAATATAGCTGTAATAATTTAAAGATGACACACAAGGGCAGTTGTCCATATCATAGGAGCAGTATCTCACATACAATCCACATGTTTTCATGGAGAAATGTACTTTCAAGTCAATACAAAAATACCAAGTTTTCCTCTTGGAGATATAGACACATTTATCATATTAATCACGTTCACATCAATATTGTATGTAACTTACCAATCATAAGGATAAAGGTACCCAATTTTTCTATAAGCTCTTCCAGAAATGTTAAGAGCTCTTCCTACAATAATTCCAAACTCAATCATCCTTACCTTTTTCTGGATTTAAATTTTTATATACTTCAAGGTCTGCCATTAAATTTGTAACTCATGCATTATTGGCAAGTAGAATGGAAATTCTCACTGCAGGAAAGTCTCGATTTAATCTTCATGTCTCCAGAGCTCAAACATTTGGAAAGCAATCCTTACAAGTACAGGAGAACATTGCCAGCACTGCTCTTTACAAGGAATGACAAAATCTTCACGATCCATAACACAAAGACAGAAAATTGCAAATCCACAGGCAATACTAGGCAACTTTCTTCAAAACCGAAAAGCACAGCCTAAGAGGGAAGCTGGAAGCATCTGCTCTGTGCTGCTGCTGCTGCTGTGGGAACGCAGGAGCAGCGACTACTTTTGGTATGAGACGTGAATGCATAGCACAGCGATCCAGACGCTCCGGGCATTAAGCGTGCGTAACGCCTGGGAAGCAGAGGTCTGTAGGCAAGCATAAGGAAATTTTGCTGGCACCCAGGGAGGGCGGTCAGGAACGGATTACCATACTCCAGTTAACGAACAGGAGAGTGACGCAGGCTGAATGCAAAAGAGAAAAACCACCCTCACTCCAAAGTAACTCCCAGCGTCTGCAGCCACGGGATTCTGTGAGGAGGAAGGAGAGAACCACTGTGGACCAAACTCCTTTTCCCCCAGGTTTTGTGCCCCCTCCTCCTGTCTCCATCACTAACTTGAAGGGGAACAGCCATTCTGCAGAATCAGGCGAGTCAGAGCACAGAGCATGCAAATGGTTTCGTCTGTGCATCACTGAGCATTCGATTTCGTAAGAACAAGTAGTCTCCTGTGAGATGCTGAGCACTAACTCTCCCAGAAGCTATAAAAAATTACCATGTTACTGGCTAAATACTGTGCTTGTTTAAGCCAACTGGATGCTACTAAAATCAGGAGGTTTATAGACAGTGTGGAACAATGGGCAGAAACACTCAGACTTGCAGAAATTGCACTTGCTGATGGCAGAGCCCAAGGGGACACAGTGCTGGAAAGCATGGCAAGAATAAAGTAGGCTCCATATACGATGCTTTGCATCTTTGATTTACTGAATTTTCTAATTGTTTCATCATTCATCTGGCTCTTACACAGTGACCTTTACATCAGTGCTCCAAAGGATTCCCCAGCTGTATTCTCAAAGACTGTGACAGCAATAAAAGAAGACAGAATTTGTCTAGTGCATGCTAGGAAAAAGTTACACAACAGACAGTGTGACTGGGAGAAGGAGGGGAAAGAAAAACAAACAAAAAAAAAAAGAAAAAAGAAAAAAGAAAAAAAAAGGAAAACATAGTTCTACCTGACTGTAGAACTTAAGCGAGATGAGAGACAAGATACAAGTGGAGTTGACACATTTTATTTACTGAGAAATCATTATTTCTTAGCTGTTGCTAACACAATAGTAAGACTTCCCACAGTCACCATGTCATGACAGATAGCAGCACACTGACTATATCTAGCAACATAGAAAATGGAACAACCCCCCCAAACCCACTGTAGGATTGTTCTTGGCTGCACTCAAAGTTTGTGCTTCTATTCACACTTTCAGCTGAGGATGGCAGGACATGGCAGGAGTCACTCTCTGCAGAGAGAAGTCATAAGGAGGGAAATGGAACAGCTGCATCGTTACCCCACCACTGGTCCATAGCTCCGTTCACGAGATTAACGGATGAAGTCACCACTCCAAAGCCTCCAGACAGTTATCAATATATTTACATTCAAATTAAGTGATGTGCTACAGTTGCAATTCAAAAACACCAAATATTAAACTGTCACCACTCTATAGTTGAATTCTTGATATATCAGATTGCACTCAGTAATGCGTTACGTGCAAATTACTCCACACTCCTGTCACTCTATTACTTAGAAGAGGAGCTATACACAAGCTATACACCAAAGCCGCTCTGTAAGAAAGCTTGCCCAATCATCAACACACTCCTGATTGTTTTGTCTTCAAAATAAAGTTCATTTTTAAAATAGAAGTGCTTAAATGGTATATGGCTTTAGAAATCAGAGCAAGAACATTTCAGCAAATGAAGATTTCTAGGTAGTTCAGGGGACATGTGCCAAATGTTATGAAAATATGTGTAGGTTTATTCAACTTCCAAAAAGCAAAAGAGGAAAAAAAAAAAAAAATCACCATGACAACTCTTCACTGGCCAGCCAGGTTTTGCATCCAATCCCTAGCCCTGTCAGTCAGAGTCAAAGCTGAAGCTGGTGTGTCCTTGAAGACACACTACATTAGAGTTTGACTGTCGGCAAAGGGAAAAGTCAAAAGGCAGCTAGTTCTGCTACACCGCCTGACACTGCCGCTACATCTTCTTTAAGCGGTGGCTGAGTAGCCCTCACGTCTTTCCAGCCTGTTCCCTTTCACGTACACCCCCAGTTCTCAGGGGAATCCCAGTGCTCTGGCTGGGAGAGCTGTGCGAAGCCACAGCAGGCAAAGTTCTAACCATCTCGGAGCTGATGGTGACAAGCAAGCTTTCCAAATATAAAACTGATGTTAATCAAATACAGGTATCAGTGATCACCACAAGACAATGATCCATATTTTCAACAGCCGCTAGTGTTTCATAGGGATCGCATAATCCCGCAAGATAAGGTTTGGCAGGAACAGTAACACACTCATGTGTAAGCTGTTTTCTCCTACTTATGTTTTCCAGCCCTTCCCTGGGAGACCTTTGCCAATGCCTTGCATGCTTAAAAGTCTGTTTTTCCAACCTTTTTTAAGATGGTTTCAAGAAACATGTGAACCATTCTCTAAGCCTCATCTCACCGATAGGTTTTGACAATTTCAGTTACAAAAGCACTAAAAATTATTAAAAATATGTTCATTCACTCAAAATCTACCTCCCCCAGGCTAATATTATTTTCCAATCTTCTTAACTTGCTTTTCAAAAATAAAAAGTTCTGTCATTAAACCACTGGAATTATTTTGAGACAAGACAGCAACTATCTCCAGGTACAAAGCAGCATCAAAACACTATCCCTGTTATTTCATTTAAAAAGGGGATTTAAAGCTTCCAGCTTCCTTGTGATACCTGCAAACTGTAATTCTTCTCTTCTATGCACATGGTTACAGATATGTTTTAATTTAAAATACGCTGTAGTTCATTCAGCTCACAACTTCTGGCTGAGAGGAGGGAAGCGCGGCCCGTTTTGAGCCGAAAGCAACACCAGAGGAACAAAATGGCACTGGCTTGTCTTGTGGGGTATAGCTGCCAAACCAATGCCAAGGTTTTTAGTTCCCTGGAAGAAAAGATCCATTAAACCTCTCCTTCCCCGGCAGCTCAGGTCTGCTGGCCTACAAAACCAGCCAAACACTCCCTTGAAAAGCACGGCAGATGCCTGTATGCCACGTAAACCCAAACCAGTATTTCCAGGGCGAAAGTCGTGCCTTGTGCTTGCTGCTAGAGGTTGGACGGGATGTGGAGAGGCCACGCAGGCTGTCCCCACACAAGCTCATGGTGAGGCCCCCTGCGAGAGCCAACAGCCCCGTCCTTGGCAGGGTTGAGTGGCTGTGGTCCAACATACCTGCTGGAGAACCCGCTGCAGTGCAGCCTTGACCATGCCCCCAGACACAGGAGATTGTCTTCCATCCCCACAGCCTGGCAGCACCTGAGCCTGCCCGTGTCACCGGGCAGCTGCCACATCCCTATTCATCGTTAAAGAAAATTTATTTCCAAAACCATCAGCCTTTGCCAAGTTGCCAAAAATGGAAGGCAGATTTTTGAACACTAAAACCCATACCTCACAGGGCTTAGATTACTGGACAAAGACACAACAGTGCAAGTTCTACTGCAAAATATTCATTTTCCCATAAATGAGAATATGATTTAACTAATAGTTTTGCAATTACAGCATCAGAAGAATATTAATTTTCTGGCTCATCGGTTTTTCCTTTCTCACTACCAAAATAGCTGTAAAGTGGTACAAAGACTAATTCCGCTAAAGAGCAAGAAAAGCTGATTAGAGAACTTTTACCTCTTGCAGTAAATAGAAAATGAAATAAGAAGATAATAACATCTTCATATTCATCATCCAGATTTAAACTGAGACCTAAACTGTAACACAACCTCCTAGCAATGAATAAAACTTTATACTAGCTGCACGAAAAACCTGTCATTTTTATCAGATTAAAGCTTTTATCAACTCTCCTAATTTGTCATTAATGAAGACATGGTTCTTTGGAACGCTGACAAATATACAAAGATGGAAGGGGAAAAGCATTTGGCATTAGAACTCAACAGCCTGATACGCCAGCTCAAGAGAGATCCCAAGCACAAAACTCTTCCTTTCACCAAAGGATGCATTAGTGATAGACACAGGGTTCTTAAAGGTAGTTACACATTCAGAAAAGCACCAAGAGGCAGTTTCTTCAGGCATCTTAGGCACTTTTTTAATCTATGTGAACTTAAATAATTTCATGCCCTTCTTGTATATACGTTTTCAGTTGTGTCTGGTTGTCTCAAGGAATGACTTGTGGATATTTCGCTACATAGATCAGAATATAAACCAAAATAGAAATTACTGCACTATTAACTTGTCCTGCTTTCCCAAGCATCATTATAAAACTGAAATTGAAGCTGACTATTAAGATGTAAGCCTGAATTCTGCAGTCTACATCTGGCATCTTTAGCACTGTAGCCTCAAGCACAGGGCTTGCACGAGGCTTCAGCAGAGCTAATTATAAAGCATTGCCCATCCGCAAACATCAAGCCCAACGTATACGTGCAATTTGGCAAAGATTTAATAGTGTTCCCCCAAAACCCTTGTGCTCTAATAACCAAAAAAGAGCATTTTACTGTATAAAAAGTAGAAGATAATGCATTTTTATGTTCCCATTCATTGGACACAAAAGTTCAAGATCACTGAAGCAAAAAAATCCTCCAAGAACTTGCACAAAAGCTCAGCTTCTCAGACTGAAGTGAATGGAAAAACACCGCAATAACATCTGCCGTAAGCAATCCCCTGTGAAGCTGTCCAAAACTGGTTGTGTAGGAGCTGTAGGTGTTCATCTAATAAAGGTGGTGCACAACTGCATCCATTGCATTTGGGAAATCTTTGAGATGGTCTCTCAAAATAAGCAATTGCCTCGGACTAAGGCTCTCTCTCTGCCCTCTCAACCTGAGATGTATATTAGTGGGTGATCTGGAAGAACCTTTTGAAGGATGCTGGATATTCCTCAAACAAGAGACTAAAAACACACACAGGAATCCAGATCAGCCGTTAGCAATTTCCCCTGCTGGTGGCTGGGACAGACAGCTCACTGCACATTGTCAGAGGGCAAATTACTTACTGAAAAATGTTGTTTGCTTAGTGCCAGCACAAGACAAATGTTTGAGTGGCCTGTTTCAAAGTGCCATTTGAAGTAAGTACAAGTATTGATATCCACAGCAGCACTGTACCAAAGCTGCACCGCGGCGGCTCAGGACGTCAATATTGAAGTCTAGAATGAAGTTCCCATTCTGGCTGCTTTCCCAAGGACAGAAGAAAGCATTACCACCACAATGTTCTCCATCCATTTCCTCAACTGAGATGTTGGAATGCAGACATTGAAAGCTACCAAAGTGCCAAACACGGCTTAAGAACCTGCCTACCTTACAGGCTTGGCAGTAAACAGCCTTTCAAAGGTGAAGCAACTGAGCAACCCAACCAACCTGCTCCATCCACGACAGTCCAAATCTGGCAAGGTTGCATGAAACGCCTTCTTCCCTTCAAGCAAAAGGTTTACACCAACCAACATAAACTTTGGAGTTAATAGCCACAGATGGTCAAAAGTGTGAATGATTTCCAAAAAGACTTTAGAAAAACTTATCAAATGTGAAGTTAATAAATGCAATGATCTCGATGCAGCCACTGGCTGGGGAAGCACTTACATTGCTGACCGGCAGGTGCTGCAGGCATGTGCCACAGGAAGGGTTATTATTATTTTTTCCCCCTTTATACTTTTAGCCCCAAACATCTGCTACCAACGTAGATGGATGTTTGGTCTGACAACACAGCCATTCCTATATTCTTATTGCCAGGAAACAAAATATGATCCACTTTTACAGCTTGAAAACCCTGAGAAAATTTAAAAAAAAAAAAAATCTTCTTCCAAGCCTAAAGACATGCTGTACTTTGTATTTCTGCACTGTTTGCAACAGGAAGGAAAAGAAAGTAGGTTCATCAAGTCCTCAAGGCTATTCTGAACGTTATAACTGTGTATCTGCTCTATTCTACAGAAACTGCTCAAATAGCTTAAGCCCAGATCTGTCTTCAGTTTGTTATTCTCTGTGTGCGTGCACAGTGCTGTATCTCGCTGTTACTGAAGAAAACTGACATTTTTGCTTCCAGGCAGATAAGACTCCCTATAGTACAAGACACAGCTGCAACCTCCACTTCTGTAACCAAAAATGTCAGACATGAACAGATAAGGTTTTTAATATCCTGCAAATGCAGCTATTAGCAGCTTTTCCTAATAAAATTATAAAATTATTAGGAATCCTCAGGCAATTCTGATGCATATAGTAGTTCAGTGTTACACATACATGACAATGTTCAGTCATTACTCAAAGACAACCTGTCAAAGCCCTGTGGGAAGGCACGGGGTTGTGTATCAATACTTTTTCTCCCCTAACAACATGCACGTGTCTCAAAGCATCATTATAATATGGTAGAGAGCAGCCTGAAAGGCGCACAGCAGCATTTTCCAGAAACGCTGCTGTTTGTATTTGCTGTTCACTGTACACAGGCGCTGAACTGGGACCACTTAAACAGTTCTCCAGCCTTATATTTGTGTTAGTCGATATATTGCTTGCCACTAATTACAACTCCAAAGCAAGAGCACACAATGGTAAGTTTTAGAAAAATTCTTAAAGCATCCTATCTCCACCTCAAAGTACATTAGTTTTATCTATGTCTATTTATATACTCGTAGACAATTTTCAGTTTGCTCTTGTAACAACTTTCCCCATCAGTTCCAATAAGCCTTTTCTTCCCTGAGCTTTCCCTTCACAATGCATTTCTAGTCAGCAGTCACATCCCCTCTCAAGCTTTGGTTTTCCAGGCTAAAGAAACCAGACTCATCTTGTTTCCCCTTCTGTAGTCCTTTTCCCTGCCTGTTCCTGAGCTCCCCTTGCTCAAATACCATTGACCAGAACCACATTACCCCAGGCCTCGCAGGACTAACACCTTCATCTTGCTCCACGACACTCAAAATTGCATCTACCTTCAACTAATGCAACACATGAACAAGGTGCTGCCCTCCTGTTGCCGTATCTCGGATGCTTTGTCCTCCACCACCACCTCCTCGCTTGCAGCTGATGGTCTCCCACACTGGAGCAGCAGCACTCACTGCCCGTCTTCCAAGTCAGGTTCTGTGACCTCCACGCAGAGGCATCGTGCACTCCAATAGCTTACACCTGCAGTGCTGCAGTTTCATTCACGTGTTTCTGCTCTACGTTGGAGGGGGTTTTTTGCTTAAGTTGGGGGGTTTCCCCCCCCCCCCATTTTTTCTGTTGGTGTTTTTTTCGTGGTTTTGCTTGGTTTTGTTTTGGTTTGGGTTTTTTTTTGCACAAAACAAGATGTTTAAACTACTCCAAATAAACACAGAGCTTCAGCATTCTCATTTATGCAGTCCACAAAGTTTCTTGCATTTAAACACCTCAGCTGGAGGTGAACAAATGGAATACCATCTGTTCATGCTCTTAAAGCAAGGCAGGTCCCAGAAGTTAATGAAGGAATCACCAGAGATGAACACAGTCGAGCAGCAAAGTTCGTATCGTGTGCCTCTGTAGACACTTCCAGTCCTGAAGTCTCCACAGAGAAAGATGTTCCTACAGTTTTTTAAGAACACCAGCTGATGCGGCAGGATATTTGTAACTGGCTGGCTTGCACCCGAGGTGCAGCAGTTCTTCCAGATTACAGGTTCAGTTACAGACAATAGCCATGCCGCTGCAACAGGAATTTCCAGACAAGCCTGGTACAATGGAATTAGTCCATTGCTCTGAACGAGAGAGTGCAGTTCAGATAACAGGAGCAAGACGGAATTAACATGACATCCTTCCAATAGTGGTCAAGGCCCTATTGACACTGAGGTCTGGGAAGAGGTGGAGAGGCCAGAATGGTAAAATTAGAAACTAAGAGAGAGAATTAATTACAGAAATGCAATTTGAACAAAAGGTTTGTATTTCTGAGACAGCTTAAGAAAAGATAATTGGCATAAGTAACTGACTATTTTATGAACAGCTACTTTCAGTACTGCTGAGACAAAATCAGCTATTTGCTAAACATGTCGGAGTTTCTCTCTGTTCAACAATTACAGAATATTAGCATTCATAAATGTAGAAAAATAAGCTAATCAACGGCTCTGCGTGCTTGGTCCCTGAAGAGCCATGCTCTCGGTGTCAGAATATGAAACTATAATAGTAAAAACTACAAAATAATAATGAAACTACTGTGTAAATTAGAATTAATAGACACTAGAGCCGGACACACGAAACCCGAACACCGAAATGTCAGCAAATCACAAGGGGATGGATCACAGCACCTTCCCTAACAGACAGTACCCTTCCCACGTAGAGTTCACATTAGATTTTCTTTCCTAATTTCCCAGTGGTGCACAAATTGTTAAAAAAAGTACAATTTCCTTATAGCTGCTGGAGAAAAAATGGTCTCAGACACAGGTAAGTCCCAATTTAGCTGTTTGGCATTTCTTAGTCATGCAAAGCCCAAAGTTCACTGCTCAGTCCCACTTGGTCTCTCTGCAAGAGGCAAGGAGGATGGGTCAGTCTTAACCCTGAGGCTGCCATCAGGAAGGGGGGCGAGCACCCAGCCCACTCAACCCCACCCCTCCCACTGCCCTTTGTCAGGACCTACAGGATCAGAAGGCTCGCCGACTAAGAGCAAATCCTTAAAAAGCTCCATCAAGCCTTTCATCTATATCAGGACAGTCCAGTAGGAAACCAACTTCTCTCAAGCGTTAAGAGCAACATGCTAACGCCTGGGGGCATGCACACATCTCCTTCTGTCACGCTGCTAGGAACTGCCACCTCTGTCACTGTCCAGCGGGGACCTCAGCTCCCTGCATAGACTGAAAGTAACTGTCGCTGCAGTGTCTTGCTTAGGTTGAAGAGACAAATGGGAAGCGCTGAAGGATTCTGACAGGGAAAAATAATTAATCCTGTCTGGTCATGAATGAAAGACAAGTAAATTAAGCCTTTCTGGTCGAGGATTCCTGCTAATTACTTCTTCTACTTCAGACGATTATCACTTTGCAGAGTCACCACTCAATAGCTGCTCATGGATTACTGGACTTTGTGCTAATGGATCATTATCCAGCCTTCACACCATTAGCAGGATAAAGACATCATGCTGCTCTGTGATAAAATACCACCTCAAGTCACAGAGTATGGACCAGACTTCTGTTTCACTTCATCTGGAACAGCAGATCTGCAAATATGCATCCAAAATGCAGCTGCTCCAGTTAAACCCTCATGCTAGAGAGCAGACTGTTGCCTGAAGAGAATTGTGACGAACGGGCATTTACCAAAACACCGCAAGAGTGCTCAGACCCAGCAAAGGGGGGCCCGGGTGAAGATGTCTGGGAGACAACCCTCTCCTTCCATGATGTCAGAGAGAACTCAGAGGGAACACGAACCCACCAAAATCAGTGGGACCGCACGAGCAGCCTGATAAATCCCAGAATAAATCTCAGTTCTATTTGAGAAGCAGAACAGTTCTGCCTGGAGATGACAGGTTCACCAGTGACAGATTTGTGAACCATCTTCCCTGCAACACACGTCCCAAATGTAACACACAGATGAATTAATATGACAATGCTGCTGTCAGACTGACTTACAGAAAAGTTATTAACATTCTTCTGGTGTCCCAAATAGAACTGGCAGTGCCTATGGGCAACAAAAAAGCAGTACAAGGGAAAATGGTGTTCTCTCTGAATAGGCTTTTGTTAAGAAGATGCACAAATTGACAAATTATTAATTTTCCTACTAAACCATTAGCTTCATCAGTGGTAACATAACCTCAGTGACAAAAATGCAGATACAGTTTGGTTTACAGTGGGTTGCATCACGGTTCTGGGAGCTGCGAACTTCCCAGCTTCCTGACAAACACAATGCAAGTGGAGATGTAGGTTCTCTAAGAACCTTCTCTTTGCTTTTGAAAAAGATGAGTACTTCCATCTTTGATTTATAGGCATTCCATCCTGCTGTTATTAATAGTGCCATAAATACACCCTAAGGTGACAGTTTTTAATCACTCACCTCAAAGGGAAAAATGAATACAAAATCTGGGCCTCTCAGAAACAGCATCAAGAAGTCAGTCCCCCAGCAGGACAGGCAGGGGTCCAGCTGTCTCATTATGCTAGACTTGCAGGAGTCTATTCCAGGCAGGGACGGCTCCCAAATCCTGGTGGTCCCTCACCCCCTGCAGGAGCATGGGCTGGGCTCAGCACTGCTGCCTACCCCATGCCCAAGGGCAAAGCTACCCCGCAAAGGGGGAGAAACCTGTGCGGGGGGGTGCACACACATGCTCTCTAGTTGATATATCAACATATAAAAAGAGGTCCTGAAAAGGAAGTATTTTATACCAAAACACCACCAGAGTGACGTTGTTATTGGAAGGTTACGTCAACAACTGAATGATCATAGCATGTATTCTGCAATGTCAAGAGACTAAGATGTAAGGAGTTGACAGGGGACCAATCAGGGATCATCGTTAGGCATCTCTTTTGCACAAACTTCTGGTCCATACTTGGAAGTAAAGCTCTTCCTGATCCTTTCAATTCCTCCTCACTAGGAGCACAAAAGATACATACCTGTGAATTTTGCTGGAGCAGTTCTAAAAATGCCTCAAGAAGAAATGTTTAAGCGTAAGGCAGTACCAGACCAGAACACAATTAACCATTTCGCTCCAAAATACAATCACTACCTAAACCCAAAGCAACTCTACCCACTGCCTATGCCCGAACACCGCTTTAGTCAGAGTTAAGTCTCCCTGCCAGGAGCACCTGCGTGCGGTGGCTTCACCCAAAGGCGAAGGGAGGAACCGCATTCAGCCCGCACCGCGGAGCGGAGGGGAAGGGCTCCCTGCTGCAGCCCCCCCAGCACCGGCAGCACCGGGGATCCCGGAGCGCCCCCTGGCGGGCCCGCG
>NW_010122476.1:0-30199 GCF_000699245.1 Pterocles gutturalis | reverse complement strand
GGAGTTCTTTGTTCATCCATGCAGGCCTCGTTGCATTTTTGCCTGCCTTCTTCTTTGTTGGGATGCATTGCCCCTGAGCCTGGAGGAAGTGTGGCTGACCCTAGAATTAGACAGCTGCTGTGAGTGTCTGTGCTTTAACAAACATCCTTTCTGTGTTAATGATTTTTTTCATGAGTACTAGTATGTGCTGCAGCTCCATATGCCCCACTATGCACGTAGATATTCAACGTGCATTTACTGACAGGTTAGTGTTAGAGGCATGAGGGATCTCTCATTCACAGCTAACCATAGGCCTTGCCATTAACCTGAATTAGTTCAGCTGGTGGTAGGTGGCTGTTGATGGAGTTACAATGGGTTTAAGTGGTGATTGATTCAAAGGCACAGGAAAGGTGATGTGGATCAAAAAACAGTCATTTGAGGTATCTATGCCCTGAGTTGTCAGGCCGGCAGCCAAAAAAAGAGACTTATCTTGTTAAAGGAGTAGAAATCTTGCACTGTTGTTGTAACTAGAAAAAAAAGTCTGAAAAACCTCCATGTTTGTCAGATATTTGAGGGAAGATTTTCCCCAGAATGTTTGCTCAGGTGGTTTTATACATGAGAAAACAGCCCTGGATAGAGCTGCTTTAGATGCAGCTCTTTTAGCCAGGAAAATTTTATTTTATCATCCAATAAATCATGTTATGGTTGGATTCCTGGATTCTACAAATACTGATGAATGTAAAGTCTTTACTAGGTCACTTCAGTTGCTTTGACACACTCAGCAATACTTCAGTAGTGCTTTGACACACTCAATAGTACTAATGCACAATGCCTGAATTTGTAGAATCTTTCTTCACAACAGCATTTAGACTTCTTTCAGAAGCCAAGAAAACAGTACCATTGGAGATCAGTACTGGAAGACAAAAAAGGAAAGGAGAGAAACCTAAAAGAAAGACATACGTCTCTAAACTAACCAGAATTTCTGCACAGAATTTCAAAAAAAGGATTCTAATAAGAAAAAGTTAAAAAGATTATACCATTGGTTATTTTTACAGATCCCAGAATTACAAATCTAGATCTATGTAATATTGCTATGGGGATAGTGATCACGCCAGTATAAAAACTTGTTACTAAGTTATCTCTAAGGCAGCTGCAGACTAATTCGATACATTTTCAAATATTACCACTAGGGGGAGATAAGTAGTTGCAATACTTTGTCCATATAATAGAACTCAAGCTACTGATCTGTCTACCCAGATACCGGGAAAACCCAAGCGGAGCAACTGGAAGTGCAAGGATTATTAACACACTAAATCATCCTATTCACAAGTTAGATGACCTTAGTTTACTGCAGTTAAACCCTGGCTACATTAAAACAACCTTAAGTTTATCTATGACTGGGTGTGTCCACAGAGTAGTTCACTGAACTTGTACCAATTCACTTACCAGTTTTAGTTGCTAATTAATTTTCCCCAGGAGTTTGTATTGTACAATACCAAAGGGTGTAGAACACTGTGAAAAAAAGTTTCCAAAAAAAAAAAAAAAAAAAAAAAGGAGGGTAGGAGGGTATGTTTTCTGAAAAATCCTTGGTTCTAAAATGTCTTTTCAATGAGATCTCTGTTTAAATTGTGGAGTGGGAGGAGCTGGTTTATCCATACAAGACAATACTGCTGAAGTCTGACTGAAACAGCAGTACTAGCATGTTACTGTTTTTTCTTTGTATTACTTCTGTTGTGCATCTCATGTAAATGCACAAGAATTGAAACTTTGAAGGGTTTTGGAAAAGTGTCCAGATTCATTTCCTTGGTAAATACAACTGATGTTCATACAACACCTCATTTGATTTTAGCACTATTTATTTCTAGTATAAACAAACATTTAGAGGCAGGTATAGAAAAATAAGCAGATAATCTGGAAAAAAAGGCAATCATTTCAGCTGTTTGGAAACTGGTAGCAGCAGTGAGGTTGTTAAAAGTATGATTGATTGAAGTATCTATATTTGTACTAATTTCCCATAATCGAGAGAGAGCTTAGATTCTAGCGTGAGAGAAACTTGTTGCAGAATCTCTCCATGTCTGGTTTAGACTTGAGAGATCCCTTCATTGCAAGGCAGAGCATTGTCTGTGTATCTAAATGCAGCAGATCCCATGGGAGCCATAGGGAGCCAAATGGAAGCTATAGATTCTTGCCTGCCTGTGGCCTGTCATGATTAATACATGAGTCAGGGGACACCTAATCCCCTCCATCATATTATATGTTGGCAAGATGGTGGAAGGCCTTTGTTGAAGCAGGAGTTATGACTACTTTTATTATCATAGTTTTCATGGTCAGAAAGCAGCTACTAACCCTTGTAAGGTTTTACAGTCTTCTAAAAGCCCAGTTATAAAGTTGCTTTAAAAATGCACAGTGGTTTTGTTTTCGAAAAAGTCTAAGGGCATTCTAGCATTGCAGCATGTGTGGCACCGATCCAAGTGATATTGCATTTTCCATTAATTTAATGTTCAACCTGCATTTCTAGAAATAAAGCTCAGTTCCCTTGTTTTGCAATACTGTATTTTACATTTCCTATGCTTTTGTAATGACCTTGAGATGACATTATGTTGCCTGCTGCACCTTGTTTCTTCTGATGGGGTGGTTTATTGTGCATACACTGGGCAGATATTTATTGGAATAAGACGTGAAGAATTCAATGAGTAACCTACTAGACAACTGAGAATATAGATAGTTTGCCATTATGTGAAAATGTTTTATTGATCAATACTGAATTGTTTCTGACTTCAGCGTGTGAATTGTTTGAACCAAGGTGGGTTGCTTGGTATACTGAATTGTAGATTACCTCTTATTTTATAAACCATTTTCTCCTCTTCTTTGTGACCACATGAATATCTTATATGAACTTTTCTTCAGCAAGGTGTTAAACTATAATAATACACCAGAACTGGACATATATATGTTAACAGTATAGCCTTAAACCTTCATATTAATGAAAAACAGATCTCTGCACCATGGGTTTATCTGGCAATATGTATCATCATCTGGATCAAGTGTAAACAATCAGTTTAATTTCTGACTAATTCGCTAAAGTACATAATGAAGAGTGCTCTATGTTGGCTGTATGAGGGACAAATGATATGCAGTATGTTACAAGGTTTGCCAGGATGAAGTTACTACTACAAAATTTTGAACCTGTTTGAGTTGTTAGAGTGGGTTTGCACTATGACTGTATTGTACTTTGCATCATGCAGGCATGGTGCTTTTGATCTACGTTCTCTAAAACTCTCACTGTGAAACAGCAAGATGACCTAAAGGTGCTTGTGAGACTAGCAGGTATCATGCTTTATTTTGCTTTACTGTTTCAAAAGATGCCTTTAAGAAGGAAGTTAGGAGTATCTCAGACAAAACATTAAAAAAAGCATACAGAGAGTTCTCCATGTGATTCTCTACCTTTTGACCCCGGTCTTTCTGCTTCCTGCTGTGTGGCACTTCTGTCAAATCACTGTGTTTCAAAAATGCTGAATGCATAGGTTACTTTGGGGTATAAGTGAAAATGCTGAGGAATCCCTGTGTTGGTGAAATTAGTTTTAACTTCTCACAACCCAAGATTTCAGACAGTTTTGGTTTCCCTTGTTAAAGGGCAGTCAGTGTGAAGAAATATTACTGTTGGCTGGAGTAGAGAGGTATACAGGATCTGACCTAAAAAAACCTATAGAGAAGGATGGTTCTACAGGGGCAGAGACATGCACTCAGGGTTGTACGGTACCGTACTGTAGTGAAAAGAAATGGTAACAACATGACGCATCCTGCCTACGAAGATCTCACCTAACCCAATGCATGACCTTTGGAAGTAATGATCACTAAACTCTGACTCCAGCATCAGCCTCCATTTATTTCTAGAGTTTTTCAGCCCTAAACGTGATCTGTTAGCATAGCTTGGTCAGCATATCACCTTTTCTCAGCCTCATCATATGGAAGCCTCACCATTTTTCTTCTCATTTCTCCACTTCTGGGATTGCTGCCTTCTCCTTCCAGCCCTGCCAAGAACATCAATCTCAGTGGTGAGGGCTGCAGGGCAGGATTCCTGGCTGGGTTTAATTAACTCCAGTTCTGACCAGCCCTGTTCAGCAGTCACAACTTGAGCAAAGTTTGTTCTTTCCCTGCTGCCTTTTGCCTGCATATGAGCATCTGCAGCAGGAGTACTATACGGGAACACGTATTGCAGTGATTCTCAAGCAGTAAGGTGTGCCCAGAGTACTGACAAAGTACCATTTTTACTGGCATTGTTTATACTCCAGTCTGAGTAAATCGGGTACAGTCAGTTGGAAGAAAAATGTTGCCAGTCGGATCATACCTGTGCTAGAAGCTGTGCCAGCACACACATCCCGGGGAGGGATCAGACCTTTGCACTCTTTCAGAGCTCCATAAGCAGGAGCCTGCTGTTGTCTTTGTACTTCATTGCTCTAAAAAGCAGTACTTGCCATTCTTCACCCCAGTCCTTGCTTTACTTAGTTGTGTGTGATACTTTGCTCAGATGTCACCTCAAGGTAGGTCTGGCAGTAACGTGCATTTTCAGGCAGCTGCAGAGCACAGCTAGGCCTGACCTTGCTAAAATGCTCTGCACCAACACTTTGTAAAGATTAATTTGCAGACAAAGTTTTAAAACCTTCATCAGTCTCTGCTTGCAGAAATAGTATTTTTTTCGTTGTAAAGCCTGTCGTATTTTCAAAGGATGTATTCACTCAACACCCACTTGAGTGTATTTTAACTGTAACTACGCATGCCGAGCACCTGAGGGAATAAGTATTTAGGTGCCACTCATCAAAGTCCATGATGCAGTTAGGTGAGTTTTTACTTCTTGGAATAAATGAACCCTGGGCAGCAATAAATTTGCAAGTTTTGCCCCAAAAAAGCTGAAGAAAAAATCTAATTTGATGAGAGGATCAAAAATTTACTATGTTTTCATATTATATTTTGGGTCTTAGTACAAGTGACTCCTGTTTTACTCATTTGAGCATTTCCTAAATGTTTTGTTGGGACTACAGATATACTTTTAAAATATATCTATATGTTAGTAAATTAATTAGGGAACTGTAGGCAATGTTGCTTAGCTTTTTGCACGTTTGTAACTCAGATTCTTACAGAGAAAAAAATATTTCAGATAGCTTTCATGAGGAGGGAGGCGCTCACATTATTATTTCATGAAAAATGGATCATCACTTGGGTTTTTGTCCAAGTCACCTTCTGCACAGCAGTTGTCAGTTAGAAGATAAGCCAGCCCCACTATGTTCCACTTAACTTTTGTGTTTAATGCGTATCTCTGCATAGGCTAGTTAGAATTTACAAACTCTGAACTCCCAGTCTTCCAAATTAAAATAGCAACTTGTCTGTCCATAATTGTAGTACAAATGATTTTATGTGCCATGAAAGCATGTATTTTTTTTAAATAACAGCTGTAGAGATGCATTTCTAAGCTGGCAAATTTGCTAGCTTTGTCACTCTGTACTCAGTATTTGAGTTGTATTTCCAGTGAAATTTGTTACCTACTTTTCAAAGCAGCAACAAGATGAATATGACATTGGTGAATCACTAATGCTTTGGAAGGGGGGTAATCTTGGTGGTGCCACAGCACAGAAGATGAAGTGATGAATGTGTGACAAAGCAAAAGAAGTCTGTGGTACAGCCAGGAATTCAAATCTGCAGGTCAAAACTCACATTTCTGCAGAACTTCTAGGACAAGAGCTATCTTAAAGGCCTTGTCGTACAAGGAGTTTTATTAATTGCATGGGTTATTAAAGCTGAGTCAAGTTCCAAATGTGCCTTAAACATTAAAAAAAAATGCAAATATCACTTCTGAAGGGAACTGCAACTATGCTTTTAACTACAGTGCAGTCTTTTATGCAGTGACACAGTTGTAAGAGCTGTCCTCGTTGTGAAACAGGTGTTGGTGAGATTGCAGCTGTGCTTTTTCCTCCTTTGAAAGCGCAGGGTGCCATGCAAGGCAGTAAGTATTTTTCCAAGTCATAAAAGGGCCAGAGGTTTTTCCTTGTTACTTAATTTTAAGGAATCAGTTTTTGTCTGTACAGATACAAATGAAGTCATTAGAAATTAGCTGAAAAGAGCTGTGCTGAACACTGCCTCTTTCCTGTTTGGAAATTCTGCTAAGAGGTTTTTTGAGGTCTCTGCACCAATCCTGTAGCAAAGAGGAAGCAGGAGATAATGATTTCCCACCTCAGTTTACCAATTTAAGCTCTAAAGAAAGGTTTGATGATTAAGCTTGAATTTTTTTTTCTCACAAGATTAATCCTTACTTTAGGGAATAATTCCATTTATATCAGTAAGATTACTCACGTGAGTAACCAGCTACAGAATTTGTGTGTAGTACTGTGATTGCCTAGGGGGAAGTACAAGCAACTCTGCAATTAAAATTACAGAAAGAAAAGGAGGTCTGACTTTTTCTTTATTTTCTTTTTTTTGTTTTTACAGTATATATATGCCTACTGTTTCATTGACAATAACTTTTGCATTCTGAGGTGTTACTAGCAGCATGACAAAATAGCTTTTATTGAAAAAGAAATAAAGAAATACTAAGTGCTAAAGCTTCATTGTGAAAGGTAGAAAGGGGAGGATCTCTGATTAGGGGTTTTGACTTCAAGGCACCTTAGGCTTTTTTTATGTGCATCACATTAGTGGAAAATTCCTTCGTTCATTTTAGAAGATAAAGAGTTGTAACTTTCAGGTTTACTTGATGTGACATCAGTGACTGGCTGGGACTGCCAGCATTCCAAAAAGGATATCGTCCTCATCTGCAGCCACTCAGGGCTGTGGGGTGGAGCCTGCAGCACAAGCTGAACCATTTACAGGTGCATAAGTAGGTAGGGAAGGGCACAGGTGATGCACCTGTCTCAGGAAAGGAGCAGTAGCACAGGTGTGTCATAGCTTATCAGCTGCCTCTGTTAGAGCATGAGCTCCTTTGATCCACAAACGCACTCTCCACCACGCTGCAGCCCACAGTTTCCAAATATTGGTCAAGAACCTCCTGAGATGAGTATCTACTATGAGAACTTCTTCCATCCACAGAACATCCCTAGTCCACAGCGACCAAGCACCTTTGAGACGACGGATTACAACACCACTCCTAATCCTTACCTCTGGCTAAATGGACCTTCCATTACCCCACCACCATATCTCCCAGGATCCAATGCCGGTCCCTTCATTCCTCAGTCTTATGGGATGCAAAGGCAGCTCTTGCCTAACATGCACGGCTTGGGAGGAACTGACCTTGGCTGGCTTCCCCTCCCATCCCAAGAAGAGCTGATGAAGTTGGTTAGACCACCTTACTCCTACTCTGCACTTATTGCCATGGCTATCCATGGAGCACCTGAAAAGAGGCTGACTCTCAGCCAGATCTACCAGTACGTGGCTGACAACTTCCCATTTTACAACAAAAGCAAAGCTGGCTGGCAGAACTCCATACGGCACAACTTGTCTCTCAACGACTGCTTCAAGAAGGTGCCCCGAGATGAAGATGATCCAGGTATAGTTCTCTGCCCCTCTTTTTTCCCCCTTCTAGTTAAACTTGATTAATTTTAAAATGCCTAATACATTGTAAAGGGACATAATAGCCTAGATACAGGACATACCATAGTAGTTTGTCTTTTTTCTTAGGTCTGAACTAGGAGGCAACTATGCATGGTTGAGGTCTGAATCAGTGTTGCTATTAAATCTCTGCAGGGCAGTGGATTCTTTACTGCTCTAGGTCTTCCTGCAAATGGATCAATGTGCTGAGCATGACGCTTAGCAAGCACCAGAGCAGTCTAACTGAGCAAGTCACATTCAAAACCCATTTGGTGTAACACATATGATTTCTGTCAAACTTAACTGGGAATTAATGGAAAGGGGATAAGGCAAACTCAGATTTGTCAAAGAAATCCAGTAGCTTTAGGCAGTCAACCGTAATTCTCAAGAGGAAAACAGGCTGCTTTTATTTTGTTTGTTTTAAGTAGTGTTTTGCTTGGAATCACACCTCTGCTGTTTCCAACCTGGCTGACATGCTGTCAGATTGCTCCTTTATTTATTGTTTTCTATCAATAGCGCTTAAGAACCATTGGCAACATTTAAAAGCCATTCAATTACACTGCCACGCAGGGCCAAAAATCTGGTTCTATCTTGTTAGAAACCTAACCTACCCCACTGAATCTGGAGGAGCAGCCTAGTATGGGATTTCATTACTCAGTGCTGTAAATTCAGAGGAACAGCTGTATACTGAAAACTTCCGTCCCTCACCAAGAAGGAGAAACAAAAAGCCCTACCAGTGGCTCCCCTTGTACTTCTACCTGTGTGAAGAGTCAAGGCTAAAGGATACAGCCCAAAACTACACTATTTTTTCTGACTTTGACAGACTTCTGCTTTTGTGTTATTAAAAAATACATGTTTTTTGCTCATGCAATTGTTCTGTTCCTGAGAAATGAGAGAAACATTGTAAACCCCTAGATCTCTTTTCTGTGTGCATATTTTTTAACTAAAAATGTGCTTTTGTCCCCTTTAACAGGAAAAGGGAATTACTGGACTCTGGACCCAAACTGTGAAAAGATGTTTGACAATGGAAACTTTCGCAGGAAGCGGAAAAGGAAGTCTGACATTGGGGCTAGTGCTGCCACTCTTGCATCTGAGAAATCAGAGGATAGTTCCCTGACTGGCAGCCCCAAAGCTGTAGAGCATCAGGATATCTTGGAAAACTCATCACCTGGGACTGACAATTCACCTGAGAAAGGATCTCCACATCCATCCTCCAGTAACCCATGCCTCAGTAACTTCCTCTCCAGTATGACTGCGTATGTTAACGGCTCTACCTCGGGGAGCCGGTCAGTGCCTTTGGGACTCAACTCTGAACCCATTGACAAAATGGGACAGAATATGGTAGGCTTTAATTCCTACTCTCCACTCTCTAATATCCCAAGCCATGGTGTGGGAGAGTGGTCCAATTCCATGCCTTCTAGCCACCTTGGCCACAGCAGTTCTGTGCTTAACCAGTTTAACACTCATTTTTACAGCAGTATCAGCACTAATAACACGCTGTATTCCAGGGAAGGAACAGAGGTTTAAATGAAGGAGTCTTAAGACACTAAAATATAGCTATTTCTGAGAGGAAATTATCTGTGGGCAGACGATTAGCGTTAGCCTTTTGTCTCTGGGACCTACACTGCATCCTACCTTCTGACAGCCCCAACTTGTTACCCATTATACTTATTCAAATCACAAACACTCCACATTCAGCAGCTCCACATAAAAAATCAGGGATCATAACAGCAAGAGTAGAGATCTCCTGAGACACTGTGCTTGTATTGCTGCCAACTATGGTCCTCTACAGACATCCTTGAGAAGTTACTGTCTGCCGTAGGTATGAAGCTTTTTCTGTCATAGCACAAATATTGCTATGCTTTTTAAAGTGCTAATAGAAATGTGGCTATACCTTTAAGTATCTTCTCTTGCTGATATAGCCTGTCTGTACTAAACATGATTGGCAAGTTCTTATTTGGCCAAAGCTGTTCTGAGACACTGAAGGATCTGTAATAAAAACTACTGTATAGTGAGTAACAACCAACACTTGGATGGTGCTGCTGTCTTTGGTTTCCTCTCATACTAGTGCATACATTGTCTAAATTTTGATCTCCTTTCAACCCCTGGGGGAATATGGCTGTGAAGGAAGCTAGCATCATCATGGACACAACAGTCATTTTGAAACTGAAGGGAAGTATAACAAAATATAATGTAGTTGTCTTCTGCTGGTGCAGCTGGATATTAATGTTTTCAGTTCTAATTACAGGGTAAATTTTTTTTTTGTCTTCCACATGCAAATGTGTTCACATAAGGAAAACAGGATCTGTCATGAACACATATGCATTTCATACTTGTGTTTTCTAAAAAGAAAACACATTTGTTCTATCTTAAAGTTCTACATGAATCATTTCTACTTAGTGAAGAAGTTGAATACTGGGTGGGAGAGGGAGGAAGAAAGGGGAGGTAGAAAGTTTGACTGTCTCTGAATTTCAATTCCAAAGGCTGGATCTTTCGAAGTATCAACTGCAGATATTGTGAAAGTCCCTGTACTGTATTTTTTTTTCATTTTTGTAAAAGTCCATGCTGTTTGTCCTTGTGTAAATATTAGAAATAATGCTTATTTTTCCTACGCTCTACTGTAACCACAAAATTTTGAAATATATGTTGTTTTTTCAAGCCAAGACATGAATCAAGTCCATGTTTATGTACAGTAATATCTCAGACTGGATAGCCTGCAGCATACATAGACAGCAAGTTTAACTGTTCACATCAGGGCACTGACCAGACTTTTTGAATGACAGAAAACATATTAATGTGTTGTAATAGATACTATTTTGTCTTAATTTTTTTTTTAAGCTCTACATGGGAAACTTTTTGTTACGGGCCACCCCAGAAGCATTTTTAATAAAGCATTTGTATGGAAGAGTGTGTACCTGTGTGTGTGTACTATACTACTTATGTCTTTAAAAGTCTCCTTAATAGTTTAACTTGAGCAATTTGCCTGAGGAAAAAGAGCAGTATAGCAGTTGCAGAAAGTCAGAGACTGAGATAGCATGTGTCTAGGCAATCAAAATTTGCATGCCTGAGGAATATAACTGGCTGCTATTATGCAAAATACTATCACTAAATAAAAATCATTCTTAGAGTTTCCTTGCTGGAGCTAGGTGGTGCTGATCATTTAAAAATTCAGAAACCAGACTCTATATTCACATGCCAATTGGCCAATATGACTGCAATCTTTTATGCATTCTTATTTATAATTTTATTTCTTATGTTTAAACTTTTTCACTATCGAGGCTGTCCTGACTATTCACAATTTTGTACCCATAAGTTCTCACTTGGGAGTTGAAACCTACCTACTCTGCTAACGTTGCTTAAGGAAAAAAATCAAATGACCTTCTGCTGGTGTCCTTCTGCCATGGCTGTAAGTTACTCTGAAGTCAGGCACATGCTGAGGCCTGAGCTGTAACTCCTGCCCTCAGAATTTTACAACCCTTCCAAGAATCTCAGCCCAGTAGGTGGGCCATAAGATGCCCTGCAACTCAGCAGCTGGCAGCATTTGTTACAGAGAGACTTGCTTATTTGACAACTGAGAAACACATTTAGTCAGTGGTCTTATGCCTTGGATTCAGCAGACATACAACAAATTGCCCAGAAATACAGTTCCTGTGGAGTATATGGTTCACAAAAGTGAGAGGAAATTGATTCCTGTAGTGCTGAAATGGAGAATGTTACATTAGGCACTTCTAGAGCAAAAGTGTGCAGAAAAATAAGGTGCAAATTATTGTAAGAACAATGATGTTGCTAAACAACAGCAGACAGTTAAAAGCAACTCCTTTGTCACTCAGTGTTTTGTTTGACTCTCCTAGTTCCCAGCCCCAAATAATAAAAGGAAATCCTTATAGGTATGCAAAAGGACCAGGGTTTGTGCCTAATTGCTTCCCAGATGCTGTCAACCAAACACCACTTTTGGCTTAGGTGCAATAAGGAAGTGCAGCCAAAATGCCAGTTCTTCACAGACGAAGGTATGTTTTCCAGCAGGTTCCCTGACCACAGAGATTAACTACCTCCCCTGCAACCATTCAGCTGGCTTGACACACCAGCTCAGTTGATAAAGCTGCTGTTCAAGGATTGGAAAGATGACTGTATGCAATGTAATCCTATTTCTCCTTAAAACAGAACTACTTTGTCAAAAAACAAATTAGGAGCACTCTTCATCTGTATTTTTGTGTTTTTCAGAGAGAACTGGTTTTGATAATCAGCCATATTGATACATTCCTGGAGCTACTGCACATCAGTCTAGCACCTGCAGGGAAACTTAACTGCTGTTCTATGAGCAGCAGCACTGCTCTGTCAAAGGTAATGCTCCTATTTGTGTATTTTACCAATATGGTAACATGGTTTTTGGAAGGAAGAGCATCTGGTTTTTAGGGGTGTTTTTTTTTGGCTTTTTGTGTTGTTTTTAAGTATGCTATTAAAGAAGATGTTAAACTAGGACCTGTACCTAAAATATATTTAAAACACTGCTGATCTTTACATACCTATAGTCTGATTTACAAACATCTTACTGATTGATGCTGCTTGAAAAGATAATTTGGGCTACAAGAACTCTGAGCTGCTTTTTCTGTAAAGATTCTTGATTGATTATTTCACTCTTGGGGTGTTTTTTGTGCTGAGATGCAGCTATCTTCACATACCACTGTGGACACCGTGTTCCGTGACTCTGCAATTTTTTGTTCCTGGGTTTAAATGTTGAGTTAACTCTTAAAGGCTGCTCACATCTTGCCACAAACACATCCAGCCCTAAAGTAGTCAGAATAGGTTACTACTTGCTTTCCTTCTGCCATAGTAAAACTGCAAATATTAGAAGCCTTCACTGGTAGGCACTGTGTCTTGACTAATGATAAATGCATAATGAGTTGCTACATATGTATGGAGTATACTGCTGCAGAATCCCTGGGGCAGCTTCACCATCATTTAACCTCATTGGAAACACCTTCCTGGGGTTCTTATTCCACAGTTTCCTGGTTCCATGCCCTGGGTCTGCAGGAGTTGGAGTCTGTAACTCTTCAGCCCTGGCACCAGGACCAGGGAGGGTGTTGAAACCCAAACCATGTTAGTAATTTGGGGGTTCACAGCAGAGATCTGGGCAGCTAGGGACCCCTTAGACCACAGCCTCAGAGTTCCACCCAGTCATGGGATCAGTTGCAAACCCTGGAGTCCGGCAATACAAGCTGCTGCTTTAGCTGAGAACGTGGAGCTTTCAGGGTCCTTCATGCCCCAGCAGTACAGGTAGAGCCCCATCTACAACTCAATAAATTTTTCTAAACCTGAAACACTGTGGAACAAAATGTTTTGTAACCAATAATATCTATTTACAAAAAAAACCAACCACCAAACCCACCAATCAAAAAACCTCAGTAGATTTAAGCAAACTGAAGCCACAACAAGGTAACATAAATGTGAGACTCGCTCATCTGCCAAATCCCAAATAGTTTTCATTGATCAGATAATTGCAGGCAGCTTAGGAGAAGAGTACAGAGGTGCAACATTAGATGCAAAGTTTGCACTAGTGATGGGGATACAACAGAGAGCTGTTAGCAGTAAGATCTGCTAAATCTCTTGTTACAGTCAACATGAAGGAAACGCAATTGATGTGCATGGCAATTTATTCTGTGCTTCATATTTATTTCAGGGGCCAAGCTTGTTGTTCTAAATCACACACCAAAAAAACCTCAATGCTGCAGCCTCTTGATATGGCAATGAACACTCCTTCAATGCTCAGTAAACAATTAGCAATATAAATGTCTGATTATTGTTTACCTAGTTTTCCAAATGCAAAATGACTTTCTTAGCTCTTTGATCATGTATGAAAAAATATTAGAAAAATAAACTGCAGGGCACTGTGCAAAATACCATGAAAAGAGTTTGCAAATACCTTAGGTTTCATTCATGCCTGTCATATAAAGCAAACACCTAAGACTGTAATCTTCTTACAAAGTGGAAGAAGAGTAAAGCTGCACCACAAGGCTTAAAGATTTGTATTTAGCTATAAGATTCTGGAATGCCTGACCTTCCAGATGATACACTGATGAGAGCTTAAATGTTGCTTCTTATTTAAAGATGACACCAACAGGTGTGGTGCAGGCAGGTATCTGTGAAGGAAAATCACATTCCAGTCCTGCCAGTATTTACTTCCCCAGTAAACAGCAATGGAGACTTTGCCAGACACGTTCTGCATTACAATGCACTAACTTTTCTCCCATTATGGGCTACATTATGAAATTCTTCACTGTTTAGTACTGTTAATAGTTTCTTTGTTTGCTTCATGTGAAAACATTCTCAGGTGAGGAAAATAATTAACTTCTTCCCAGTAGGTCTGCCAATTCATCACACTGCCAGTTTATGGCACTTTACAGCAACCCTTACAACTGTTTCCAATGGATCTACACCTCTAGATCTGTAAAGTATGAACCAAGAGCCTGCTGTATGGTCTCGTAACCTCTAGCTCTCCCTGCTGTAAGTGCTGACAGCTGCAAGAATCTGTATTGTTGTAGTCCTGGAGGTATTGCTGTTAAGTACATCTCAGTATTTGTCATGTGTTAGAAACCTGCAGGGCTGTCAGTACCTGGACAGAAAGACACTTAAGTTTTTCTTATTTACGCTGCAGATCTGAGTTGTAAGGTGGTATGGACTTCCATCTACCCAAACAAGCCTTCCTGAGTGGACTTGCACAATATACTGCCTGCTGATATCCTGTGCAAATTTTCAGAATACCTCTCTAAAACTCATCTTTATGGGTCTCGTGTTGGCCAGATTGCAATACAAACTATGCTTTGCCTCAGCATGGTTTTGATTCTTTTTAAATCCTAAAAGTATTCCTCTCCAAATGTCTTTGCAGCAAACTATGGTTTTAGCATTGTGCAGCGTATGATATCCGTTGCTCTTTAAGAAGCAAGGCAGCAACTCAAGCCAACTCTAGAAGTAGCTAATTCTAACTCTTAACCTGCCTGCTCATTTCCTATTTAATTGGTGAAAAAAAAAAACAACAAACTATTAATTGATCCTTTGACAAAGATTCCTGATAAAATCTTCTCTCACGGAGTGGTCTTGCAAAGTACCGAGTACCCCAGATGCTTTCTATTTAAACAGAAACTGGAGAGCTGAGCTCCTTGTCTATTTAAGCCAACACTGACTGATTGATGCATCTCACCCTGTAAAGTACACTAGCAACATGTGGGCATCAGACCCCTTCTAATGCTCTTTGGCTTCAGGAGGCCTCTGCAAGTACACAGTAGTTTGGTGGACTGGGGCCTAACACAGTGATTAACTGATGGATTGTTTTTCCTGATTTTTCTTTTACAATGGTATTTGTATATACCATTCTAAAATGCTTCCTCACTCACTGAATTTTTTCTCTGCTCAGAGAGATAATAGTGTCTTTTGTCAGAAATGACCATCGGATGAGCAAAATTTGAACCTGTTGCCTACTAAGTCCTTACCAAAATCTAGTGTTGGAAACTGTGTGTGGAAATCAGATACTTAGTTCTCTATTTGTAGCAGTAGAAACTAAATGAATGGAGAGCTGAAGAATCTTTACAGGTCTCTAAAGCACTTGCATGGTGTGGGTGCGTGCAGTAGAGCATATTCATAATCTTGTTTTACTTTCAACTTATTTTGCTCTTCCTTTTTCTGTTCTTGCTCCAGAAATCTTACAGCCACCAGCTTTTTAGTTTGCCATTTTATGTCCCCAGTTGATGTTAGGCATCTGATATTCTCAGCATGCCCATGAATCAAGCAGGCCATCTAACTGCTTTGATTTAAATTAGTAGCACTAAAATCAAGCCAGAGTTGATCTGATCTTTTATCTCTTTTTTAACTTAATGGACCCCATTTTTTTAACCGATTATCATCACTGGAACAATCAACAGAATAGCTGAATAGCATAAGCCTGCCTCAGTTTTTAAGATTAGCACATAGGTAAACAAACATGCCAGATAAAAAAATTCAAATTGTTGAAGACATGCTAAATTACACCAGCATCTTTTTGGTTCATGCCACTATCCCTACATTTTTTTCTGAAATTATTTGTATCTGTCTCCCATCTGTCCCTCTAATTTTTCTCATTCTCTTACTGTTGATTTTTAGACTCAGGTTTAGCATAGAATGGATGACAGTTGTGAACTGGCTCCTCTTAGTTCAAAGCAGAAAAGCAGTTGCTGGTACATAGGCTCTTAGGTGGTGCTCAGGAAATGAGTGCTTTCTATGCTGTACAATTACAGCCTTTTGGCTAGAACAGATGTACACATCATGCTTGTAATCCCATGGAATTACATCTCTGAGAACCATGGAAAAGGAGGTATTACAGGTATATGTTCTCTGAGTCAAAAAGATCAGCATGAGCAGGTACTGATGCAATCCTGAACTACTAGAATACCATCTAACTGAGCTCCTAAGAATTTTGGTCCCAGTTAATAGTTTGTGATTCATATCACTGCGTGGCCTATACTGCCCTTGTCCGATCTTAATTTACCTAACAATATTCTAGATCCCTGGATGGGTTTCAAAAGTTTGGAAGCTATGCTTATTAACATCAAGTCCTTAAAATGTAACATGGCATTGCTTTCACCTGTTAAATGTCCATTTCATACCAGGTGCAACTATAGTTCAGTGGCAGATAAAGTGGGGAACGTGGCTGATTTAAATATTATTGTGGGCATGTAGGATTGCCATAGTAGACTGAAACAGATCAGACCTGCAGCCAGTAGGACAGGCCATTCACACAACAGCCAGAGTCAAAAGTCACAAGGAAAAGTACAGCATACAGTGCAAAATCAGCTACCTCAGTTCGTGCAATCATAGAACCAGGAGGTTAAGAAATTCTGTATGCATGCATTTTGCTCATAGGAAAATAAATAGCTTCTCCAGTGTAAGCTGAGTGCATTTTAAACGGAAATAGTTGCCAAAACAAATAGTGAAGTCTGGCTGGAGCAGTTTCTTAATGTTGGAAGTCGTCCTTCATTTCTGCTAAATGTTTCAGAGGCAATCTGAAGGGAGCACCCTAACCCTAGGATGACAGAAGCTTTCTGCACTTAGTATATTTTAAAAAATGTTCAAATGTGCTTTCACTATGTGACAAAGACTGCCAGCAATATTATTCAAATGTTAGGCATGCTTTCGTTGGGTAACTGCCCTGAACTGTTACTGCTGCTCTCATTAAATCCTTTCCAGACAAAGCTCTCTCCTGCTGCCTCCTAGTTACTAGTGATGAGTTACAGTAATTAGTTCCCCTTGCTTGTGTTCCTCTGACAGATTCCAGAAGATAAGGTAAGCAGGCACTAAGCAGGTGTTAGCATCAAACCTGTGTAGTTCCAAGAGGTAAGCAGAGCTCAACCTTGGCATGCTAATGCTTTCCCTGAAGAACTGTCAGCAGTTCTGATGTAACTACATGCCACATCAGGAAAGTTTTTCCCCATGCTTGAAACTGTGTGGGTGACGTACGATATCAGCGTGTCCAGCTGGATTAGTAACATGCTTTTACTCCTCCACTGCCACCGGTAGCAGAAGCAATCTGCTTAACATTGTAATGCTAAGTCTCATGGCAACATCCACATAGATAGTAGCTAATTATACATTGCCCAGTAAATGATGTATGCTTCCAAGCAGCACATTGAAAGAGAGGGGTAACATTTGTGTCATCAGGGAAAGCTTTTTATACTTATACATTCTGCATACAGACTCATCTAGGACTCAGAATTTCCCTCTTGTCAGGATGTCCCACAAAGCAATGGAGGTTATCTGGACGGCAGCACAAGGAGATAGAAAGCTGCTGAGTTTCTTTCTTGTTGTTGTCTTTGTAGAGGTGTAGATTTGTCGTGGCAAAGTATCAGTAACACAGAGCGGTAGGGTAACACTGATGTGCCTTACAGCTCAGTAGCTGTTTTTTATGCTGTTGTTTAAATAATATGTTCTGACATGAGCAGCCTATTGTTTGCTAGTTCATGACAAGAGTTTTGTGTATGCAAACCTGCATGCAAATCAGGCTTAATTTATTATGTTTCCCTCCAAT
This sequence comes from Pterocles gutturalis, assembly GCF_000699245.1. NCBI lineage: Eukaryota > Metazoa > Chordata > Aves > Pterocliformes > Pteroclidae > Pterocles > Pterocles gutturalis. Next base: position 12,597 of record NW_010122476.1, on the reverse strand, counting down.
GAGAGTGGAGGGAAAAAAACCAAACACCTTTTATCTTCAGCAGTACATTTTCCTATGAATAGGGCAGCTACTAAATGATTTATGGAAAGAATGCTAAGAACGCAAGAAGTTCAAAGAAGGTAGAGTGATATCTTTTTTTCTTTGTCATCTGGGAGAACCTGGTTACTTAATGCTGATGATACTATTATCTACCTTGACTTAAACCAACATGCTCATAAGACAGACCTGCATTTCACTCAACAATAAGTGGGCAGATCTCTAGTTACAGATCTTACTCTTAAAAAAAAATAAAAAAAGGTTAGCACAATTCTTGCATGGAAAGAGAAAGGATGCAGGCTTTGACATTTACTTAGTCTCCCTGTCTGTTGCTTTGTAGGCTTCTGCAGGGGACAGTGCAGCTTCAGCTGCAAATGAGGGTATTCTGAGATCCTTCCCTACCCTAGGCCTGCCATAGCTGCCAATAGCCCTGTTTAACTCAGGTCCGAGGAATTCCCCTGGACCTGCTCTTTAATTTTGGCACTGGAAACAAGTGTTCCTTGGTCAGACTGGGTATGTATTTGGGTGCTTGAACTTCTTTAACCCCTGAACTTGCATGATGTCCCTCCCGTAGTGAAATAGGTAACATCTGCACAAAGATGAGGTTTTTAGGGTCTTTTTTGTTCAGATTATATGACATAATTTAATAGAAAATCATATGACTACAAAATTCTACAGGATGAGGTAAAATTAATACTAATAAACTGGCCTTATCACAGATCATACTCTGAGTTAAATTGGGTAGACCTACTTTAATGAGCAATAAAATGAGCATTATTTTTCATTTAACTTTTTGGGGTTAATTCCTATGCAATTCTATCAGGTTGACAACATAAACATGCATGTTAAATGAGAAATGTCTCTTCATGTGGACTGAATCACACTTGTAAGAGATGGTAAACAAATATGCATGCAGATATTGAAAACTACCAATTCCTGGGATGCTACTACATGATCCTTACTATATTCCATCACACATTTAATCTCTCTGCCTCTCTATAACAGGAAAACAGAACAAAATCTGATACGTTTCTTGTCCACCTATAGAAAATTTACTGGGTTGCCACGGGGCTAGTCTTGTGTGTTCTAAAATCCCAGGTGCTTTGATAGGACTAGCATGACTACTAGTTTCTCTGAAAAAGTATCTTACTTTGCACTGAAAGTCATCTCCACTCATAGCACGCTCATAGACAGCATACAGAGTTACAGTTCTAAAAGATGTTACATACTGAGACAATTTTAACTTATATGTCATCTTACATACAACCTCATTAATGAACAGGTGATGTTCACTTCTTATTTGGTCTAAGCATTAAGTTTTCTTGATCCCAGATTTGTTCTAAGGAAAAATACAAACCTTACAAAAACTGAAAATTATTCCAGGACCACAAAATCATCTGTTCTGCTTGAACATGGCAATATGAGCTAACTCTGGCTAATTATGGAGCAAGATACTCCTCAAATCTGGATTTATCTAATCCTGTCTCCATGCACCTTAAGCAGATGTGTGATAAGCAAGCATGCAGAGCAGGCATTGTTTTCCTGGCATACTGTGTGTATCCTTCAGTATTTTTAAATCCCTTTGGTATAAAATGGATGCAGCCAAAGAGCATGGCAACCTGTAATCTTCTCCCCACCAGCAAGGATAGGACAATGTAAGTCACCTGCAGGTTTCCTTGCAATGTTATTTCTTGTTTTCATATAGACTGTTATTTAAAGCAAATATTGTAAATTCGAGCAATTTTGGATGTTAGTATTTATGCAAATAAATATGCAAAGAGGCATGGCCTTTTATCCCCTGGCAAGTTAGGAAGGTAGCCCTTAAATGTTGAAAACCCTCAGACTACTGTCAATAAGGACTTTTTTTCTTCCTCCTTCCAAGTGTATTTAATGTTCCTAACTCTGTGCAGAAGGGCAAAAATAAGTTCTTAGCTGTGGAAAAACCTGCTGATGATAACTACCAGTATGAAAATGAAGCAGTCAAGCAGGCTGTGGATAGCATAGGCCAGGTCTACTTAAACAAAAACAAAGTTAGAAATGCAGTGACAGAGAGATGAAAATGCTGGGACATGAGTGAAACAGAAGCCATCAGTTGTGGTCAGATTAATCCTTCAATACTGCTGTTATTTCCTTGTTGCCATGTGGGACAGGTGATGGCTAGTATGGCCTGCTATCCCAAATAACTGCTTAGAGGGGGAATAACATCAACAAACATGACAGAGAAAGGGTTTACCTAAACCCTGGAGTGTGAAGTCAGAGCACTAATGAGAGAACAAAAAGTCTGCAACTTGAGGATTTTCCAGATTTTTCTTTTAGACACGTGAGTGCCAGCATAAGCGTATAACTACCTCCTGTAATTTGTGAACATTAATGTTACAGTTGATTCCTGCATGACTTTTAGAGAGCTTTTTCCCAAAGCTGATGAACAAAGGAGCACGATTTGCACTGAATCAGGGTTCGTACCTGATATCAGAGCAGCTTATTCTCTCGATTCACTCTGTCCTCTGCGTCTTTTGCAACCTTTAACCATGTAATGTAGATGCACATTTGGGTTGAAAAGGAATGGCCGGCACTTTGGACTTGGCAGTTATTTTTAAGAGAACAGCATAATTACATTGACAGAATAGAACAGAGAACAAAACAAAAATGAAAATTAAATACATGTGTGATGTGAATAATAGAATAGCCCAGTTTTAAACGTTGCTTATGAAACTGCATCAGAGTTGGTGAAAAGGGCCAGAAGTTACTCCTGGAAGCAGGCCTTTGCCAATTGCTGCTTATTATCACCTAGCTGAAGCTGCATTACAAATTTACGGTAGACTTGTGAACTGAAGTGAATGTATCTGCTTGTACTCCACACAGTGAAATACATTGACATCCGCTTCTGTTGCCTGGAGTTTCTGCAGAGTTCTAGAGCCTGGGCACCTGTAGTATTTTACTAATTGATATTGTAGTTGTAGATTAAATCTAACTGGCATATGTCTGCTCCTGCTGCAATAATTCTATGGATTTCAGTTCAAGTGGCACTCGGATGTGTCTCCAGATGGAGATTCACTGTAGTAACTACAGCAATTAATTGAAGTCATCCTTTTCAGTCAATAACATGGTTAGTTTACTTCCACGGTTGAAAAGAAAAAAAAAATCCTCCTTCTTCATATTACTCCCTAAAAAGAAAATGCACCTGAAAACCAAACAGTTTTTGCCTACAGAGTTTTTGGACTCCTTTTTCCAAATTTGTCTACACTTAAGGCATAGGATAATTTGTCTGACATTGTAGAGAGTGACCTATTGAAAAATTTGCCAGAAGTTCCAGTTTTTAGAGTCTATTTAATTTTGAAACACTAAAAAAGCCACTATTCACTTTTGAAATCTGTTGTCAGTCTGTACTTTCTTGTTAGGAGAGAGTAGGCAGGAGGTATCGTGAAACCATTACAACCACTTACCATGCTCGCCCAATGCCCAAACAGAAGTCTGTGTTGATAGCTCAGTGAGCTTTCCCGATTCATGCAGGTAGCTAGTTGCTAGGCAGAATGACAATTGCTGTGAACTCTTTAATTAGAAATTCAAAACACCAACTTGGCTGTCCTGGCCACAAGTGAAGAAAGAGATGCTTTATGCATCCTACCTGTCTTGCCCAAGTTTAAAAGCTTATGGAATCAATTTGACCCAATGAATAAACAAACATCAGTAACTGAGAGGAAGACTGAATCCGTTTTCCCGATACTGTGAAAAAATAAAGTCCATTTAATAAAGCCCAACAATCTTTTACCCAGATACACAAGCTTTTCATTAACATCTTACAAAATTATTTGTATTTCTTTCTCTAGAGGAACCTGCCTGGCTTGTATTGAAGGAGACTGAAGTGAGTGATGGCCTGACTTGGCAGCACAGCTCCATTAAGGTAAAGGAATCCACAGAAGTCCATCTTTTTGGTAAAACTGCAGCGAGAACAACTAATCTCTCACAGCAATTACGTAATTATGTGGATTGGCTTTCCAAAAAAAAAAAAAAAAAAAAAAAGTCAAATAGCAGTTTCCTGCAAATTATGCACTTATTTGCATTTTGTTCATTTGAAAACTGAGGTTCAGAATGAATGGACACATCTGAGGTGAGGCAGTAAGCTGGCACAGCCTGCATGAATGCAGTTTGAAATTTAATGTGAGAATTAACAGGGTTTTTTCTTTTGCTATGGGCATCTTTTTAAAGGCCCAAATTGGGCTTCTCTTGTCTGCTCAATAGAACAGCTTGGGAAAGGACAATGAAAGCCATCATTTTCCTGCTGCTTATGGTCTAGAAGGATTCAAGGCATCAACAGCAGAAGACCAAGGTTTTCCAGTCATCAATCTGAGTTGTAGGAACCATTGCACTCCATAGTAGTGTTCAACTAGATATAATAAAGAACTTAAGAGGAGCAAGATTTTGGTCTGAATTTCTCAGTATTAGAAACAGAATAGTTTTGGGTCAGGATTAACTTTCTATTAGCAGCACAGAATAGTGTGGTCTATATGTTTATAGGGTTTATATGGCATCACTGGGAGTAGCAGGATCGCAAGAGAATGATCAGCTATATTAAAGTACTGTTTCTGCTTCACTCATGATTTGACTCAACATTTATGTATGTTGAACAGAAATGAGACTGAAAGAAATTTACAGCTGAGATCTCTAAATATGCATGTAATGCTAGCAGTCATTCTCTACAGTAAGTGTTCCGTCTGAGAAAGGCAAAGACATGCTGTGATTTGACTAACTCATCTGAAGGATTATCTCCATTTCAAATGATATCACAAAAAACACTTCACTAATGCTATGGATTCTGCTTAATAGTGGGTATATGTTCACTTATACAATACCATTCTTCTGAAAAATTCAAAATGCATTCATACATTTAACTTTATTATGAAACCAGTATCTATATGTTTTGCACACCAACAATCTAAAAGTAAGAACAATTCTCAATGACTTTTCCAATTATCAAGGCTGTGCTAGGAATCTTGAATTAATTTCAAAATTGCCATGCCCACTTCTGATTGTGGGGTTCCATTATCCCAAAACATATCTCCCAAGGCCCACCTGTTTATTTCTCCCATTTAAGAGTCTTTAAAATCCCTTCCCCTTTAGTCTGTACAGCAGTGTTGTTACCATGACAGGTGACAGTTACAGAGAGGACAAGAAGGACATAGCATACCTGGGTTATTATGTGCTTGGTTAAAAATTGTAGCACAATGCAGTTCCCTATACTGCAGTCAAAGGTACCAGTAGAAACATCATCATCCCCCTTGGCCCTAGGCTCCTTCATGTATCTGTGTGATTATATCTTACAGCATGTAATTATCTCCTTGGTGCAGCCCACTAAAGAAAAATAATCCCTCCATACCTTTTCTGCAGAAAGGAATTAACATGCACTTCCAGTGAACAGACCTACTTGAACTGAATTGTGATGGCTCTTTAAAGAATTGCTACATCAGACTTCTAATTACAAAATATGTGTGTGTGTATATATATATATTTTAACCTCATTATACAGATTTTTAGACACAGCAGGAGCTGGCTCCTTCTTAACTTTCTGCATCTGTCATTATTGAGTTAGAAAGCACTCTTATAATGGACCAGAATTTAAACACCACTGATCATTCTGCAGTTACTTGTGATTAGTGCTGGTAAACAGGCGCACCCTACACCTGCCATGGTATAACAGGTGCACTTTGCAACACATAATAGTCCTTAATTCAATATGTTTCACATAATAGTTGTACAATAAAAGTAGAAGAGCTATGGAATAGCTAAACTGTGTTAGGACATTTCTCACATGTTGACGATGCACATTTATAAAGAGGCTTTCCACATAAATATATTTGCAATTTCCGAGTGTTTATGGCATATAGTTCATGAGTGCATTAATTTTGTTACCATGCAATTTATAGCACTTCTGTAACAGAAGATCACTTAAGTAATAACAAGTGAAGATACTGTACATTCAAATAAAATAACCGTTCATACCACTAGGTACATGAAACCTAAGAATCCAAGCACAAAAAGATATGATCATGCATATTAACGATCTTAGAACATCGAAAATGACAGTGAAGCATGCAAAAATAAACATTCTTTTAGTTATGCATTATTTTCATAATGAAAATATCTTTATAAATCTGTAAATTCTGTTCTGAATCAATTTACTTTGTTTAGATTATTTTTATCAGTTTAATATTGACTGAACAGCCTAAAACCATTATGAAGTTAATATCCGTTGTGTTCAGTTTTACTTTTTGTTAACTTTCTTGAAATGGGTTCTTCAGAAGGTTAATTTGAATTGAAATTACTGTAGGTCTTAAAATCTCCCGCCTTCTACTCATAATAGTATGCAAAGCAGCACATGATATCCCATCCCTATATGTACCATTAATGACAATGAAATATGTATGAAGAGGGGTTTCATACTGTCCAGAGATACGAACAGCACACCACTGCAACTGCAATACTGCTGTTAGCTTTAGCAGCTAAACTGCAAACAAAATTTGAAAGCCACTCAGGAAAGAGAGAAAACTCAACAGTGCAGTAATGATTCTGATTCTAGTGCAATTTAAGGTTGAAATCAAATGCAAATATGTCTCATAAACTTGTCTTTCCCACTTGTCTGCATATGCTTTTTTTTCCTATAGCCCAAAAAGACATTAAAATTCAAGTTTTCACTGGTATTTTGGAGCAACCAAATCCAGAAATTTTTTGTTAAAATAGATGTGTTTTTTCTACGAATACGTAGTTCAGATTTTTCCCCCAAGGCTTCTGAGTATTCCTGCAAAAAAAAGAGCTTCTGGTGTATGTTTTATTTCATTTTACAGCAACTTAAGAAATTATGTAAGTGGTACAAAATGTTAATCCTATGAATAAGAAAACACAATCACATATTTTAGAAATTCTGTTTCAAGTGGGATGTGAATGTACAGAAATTACCTCATAAAATCCTGGGCAATCTGAGACAATGTGGAGAAGAATCCATGCAGAAATAGCAGCTCTCTGTGGTGACGAATTCTGAATCTGAAGGAAAAACAATGGGGAAAAATATCTGTGTTAATAGCCATTTAGATAGAGATGTTTTCAGGAAAAAGACACAACCCACTAATCTGCAGAACAGAGAGAAACAGAAATAGACATTCTCATAACACTGTCAGAAAAACATTGTGTTCTTTATACAGTTTTCATAGGTAATAAGGCACTGAATGGAAAAATATGAGAAGAAATATATTATTTTCATCATTTACATTTGTATCTTGCTGAAAAATGACCTTATAATTTTTTTAAAAAAATGTTTATGTTACGTTAAAAGAAACCCACAAGTAGTATCAGGGCTATTGAAAAGCAAACAAAAAAGTTTTACCCTAATTTCATGCATGTGTAAGTCACAGGTTACTGCTATAACCACCTAAAATTAGTAAAAGTGAGATCAGAATCAGGCCCCAAACAATTCTTGGGGGAAAAAATTCATAGAACTATGTTTATAACATTTAGCTATAAAATTTACAGCCCTGTTATCTGTTAGCTATGCAAAAACAAACCCTTGTACAGGTGGAGTGTGCCACATGTTTATATGTAAACAAATGGCCTAATCCTGCCTTAGGGCATTGTAATATTATAGCACACAAAACTCCAGTGAGATAGCATTGGTTTTAGAGAAACCAGCCGGCACAGGAGAAAGTTAATTTGTTTAAAGTACCTAGAGGCAATGCAAGGTGAAGTTCCAGTCAAAGCTAAAGTTCACATTTATAAACAGAGTGTTGGCTAGGCATGGATCAGAACTCAGTGAACAAGTACAGCAGAAATCTGAGCTTGCCCAAATCATCTACATGGCAACAGTTTCAGGAGAGCTGCATGATGGACTGCCTGCTGCCAGTATGTCAATGCAGAACATTGTTTGCTCCATATGCCTTCCTCCAGGGTCTCGCTACTGTCTGTGACTTCTTTGTGCCACTTCCCAGTAGTGTGGAGAGGGTAAGCTTCTTCAGGCAGGCTACTCTAATCCAGGAGATACTCTCTCTGGGATCTCCCAACCAATATAAAGAGGGGAAAGTTGTAGACAGTTCTGTATTTCTTATACTTTTCTGAAAAGTTGTTTCAGGTCATTCATTACATGTGGAAAATAATTTATACTACACGTAGTGTCATCAAACTGTCTTTTTAAACATAATAGGTAATGCTTCCAGTTACCTCCTCCAGTCTCAGCTAGTGAGTTTGATAATGAAATTTAAATTAAAGATTTACTGGCAGCCAGGTAGTTTTTCTCTATTTGGTCATCTGGCAGAGGAAACTGAGTCACATGAATGTTACAATTCCTTGAAAGCCAGTCTGTGAAAGCTTGACAGGCTCTCAGCAGTCTGAGTCAGGTGTCAGTTTTTCTACACAGCAAGCTTCGTAAAGTTCATATGAGAAGTTTTTGTGGGGGCTGTAGAAAACTTCTGATTAAAACTCCATATTTATTGTAAAAATTAGCCCTTAGGTGGAAGTTATCAGGCCAAGGTAATCTAGGCCTTCATCAAAACAATAACTTGTTGCATGAGGCATCACAAGCCTGTCTTCACTGCTATAAAAGAAGAGTCATTTGAGCCATTATGTATCTAAGATACATAGTGCCCATACATAGTTTGTTATAAAGCAAGGGACAATTTCATTCTGTAGTCAACAGGTTTTTTGATTGGGTTTGGGGTAGGGTATTTTGGTGGGTTTTTTTGTTGTTGTTGGTTGGTTGCTGTCTTTTTTTTTTTTTTTTTTTTTTTAGCAGATATGGTTGACACCCTAGCTACATAAAGAACACACCATGTTCAGATCTGAAAGCATTTTTCCATAGTACCAGAAAGGATCTTTACCCAAAACTAGGACTAGAGAGGAGAAACAGGTCATGAATTGTATTTACAAATGAGTTTGTGAGTCTCATTTCTAAGGCAGTGGCTTTACTTAAAATGAGGTCATGATGTCAGTTCCATAGCATAAAATTAAGACTTAAGTGAAAAGACAAGTGTTTTTCTTTTTCTTGAGGTTTTGTTTGTAGGGTTGATTTTTCTGCTCTTGTTCAGCATGCATGGTTTTGTAGTGGATTTAGTGTGTATCTGTAGTGCTGACTTCTTCACAGCAAATCAAAACTGGCCCAATATATGTCCAAGTTTCCAAAGTATTAATGACTCCCATCCAATTTGGTTTAGCCCTGCCAGTCTTCAGAACTTCCTTTTCTCCACTGCCTATTACAGCAAGGCATAGAGAGAGCAGTTTAAAGCTATAGTCAATACGAGTCTTACTGCACCACAGAAATTACGTACATGTTGACAACTGCTAAACTGTAAGTAGTTGTTTTTTTTCTAACATGTTATTCAATTTAGGTAAGGCAGAAACAGGTCTGTCTCTCTGCAAATGTTTGAGTTCTATGTGGGAATGCAAAAGGAAGGCATTCATTTAAAAGCTAAATAAATCAGTATTTCAGGAAAAGTACAGTTTGGGCCTAAACAACAGATGGTGAGGCTGCTGTAGATCAGGCATAACAAGAAAAATTACTCTTTGGTAACTTCTTCCTGGTCTTTCGCACTGTTATGCTTTAAACCAAAGTGTATTGCTATTTTATTTTAACAATTTTCTAGCCTTCAAAAAATAGCTTATATTCCATGTATTCTACGGATATTATCAGTACATAAACACAACACAACTGTCTCCTGAACAAAGGAGATTCCCCACCTCCCATTCTGAAGATTTAAAAGTAGATTGCTACATTTCCACTTTGAGGCCAACCACATACTCAGAAGACAATTCTGCATTGTAAAACTGGAACAATAAGCTAGAACCAAGGCATCACAGAGTCTCTCCTTTCTCTCTCTTCTACATACGACTTTTAGGGAAACATATCCAGGGAGTTACTACAAAGAGATGCCACCTTTAATCTTCTTTAGCCAGATTACTACAAAATGAGCTTTTCTTATTTCTGCCATGCACAGGAACAATTCATGAGAGCTCAAAAACTGACTTTGCCTCAGTAACGAGTCTGGACCATTTACAGAGAGCAGGAGAGTAAGCAAAATAAAGTATTAGAAATAGTAATATTTCAACAACGGGTTTTTATTCAAGACACCTGTAAGCTTGTAATAGATTGTCATCAAGTCTTCAATAGAGAATAGGTACGTTATGCTCCATAGTTTAAAAAATAATCAGGAAATTAAATAGACTAGGAATGACAGGGGAGCAAGATAATAACCAAAAATCAAGTGATGAGGTAGTGGACTAGGATGGCAAGCAAAGGAGGCAGAGTGATGGGGACAGGAGAGACCTTGTAGTCAATGATACAGGGCAGAAGGGGGACCACATCAGGGATGCACAGTGAAGTAAGGGAGTGATCCTATAAGAATACCATAAATTGTGTTACTCATAGAGCAGGGAGATGCAGCACTTTTTATTTTTGAGGAAAATCAGACCCCAAAAATTCCGGTCAATCATAACTGTATCATAATTGTATATGCATAGACACTGGAATTCCAAGAGTGCAGATGTTTTTTCTAGATCTACTGTGTATTTCCTGTGCAGCTAGCTATAACTACTTTCATAAATCCTGCTAGTCCCCCATGTACTGAAGTCACTTAAAAATCAAAAGACGTGCAAATTCGTGGAAGATCTAAGCTGAGCTGCTTTTACAAACACAGAAATCATATTTCTTATATTTTTAGGTATCACTTCAAGTGCTGGTCACTTAGCAACTGAAATAGGTAGTTAAACCAGTAAAACTTATTTAAGGATGTGTTTATTCATGTTGAGCATATGATGTAATGAAAAACAATCCTTTCATAATGCTTCTTCATTATTATTGCTTTTAATCTCTCATTCATAGATACTATACAGTTAGTCATTGTCTGTTAACTATTATAAACAGCAAAACCATAGCTAGCTTTAAATTAAAATTGCTTGCTCTTTACTATTTATTGTACAGGAGCAAAATGTTAAATATTTTTACATTCTCAACAGGATCTGTAAAGCTCAGTTGGAGATAGGCAGTAAATACTAAAGTGTTCTCACAAATCATGTTTTTGCATATAATCCCTGTATGTGTATTAAGGTAAAGTTTCAGCTTTCCCCCTGTTACCAGCCAGCTATGGTGTATGAATTGATTCAGCCTCCCCAGCCTCCACTTTCAGCATCTCCACAACACTATTTCTTCCAGCAACTCAGATTTCCTTCATTCAATACTGCAAAGAGTTCACACCATTTTACATCTTAAGTCTGCTGATAAAGTATTTTTCTGCATCTGACATTATGTGAAGAAGAAAGCCCAGTCCCCGGACTCACACTTTATGTCCTTCACTGTATTGCAAACCTCACTTTTCCATTTGGATCCATGTACTCATTTTTAATCAGTTTGATCGCCGGTCAGTATTTCGACCATAGCCCTCTTCCAGAAAGCTGGATTACAGCTGCTGAGTTAGTTACTTTTGTTTGCATGAAGCCAAAATGCTGAAGTTGTGATAAACAACACTGGTGTAACAAAACTAGTGGACATTTATCTATGACATGGACAGCAGGACAATAGCAGGGTAAGCCTCAGACCTGAAGGCTGTGGGAGTTGCTATGGTTTACTACAGCTTGCAGCTGTGAGAAACTCTTCCCCACAATCTGAAAAAATTATCTCCTCCTAAGAGGTTCTCTTGTTCACAGCCTGGTTTTACGCTTTGGTCTCAAAAGCTTAGAAATTTTTTCTCAGCAGAAAATATGAAGATCAAATGTAAAAAACTATGGCTGAAGAAAGAACAACTTGGGTTGTAATAATATTAATCAATAAATTAATAAAACCTGACAATTCATTCTAGGTGATGACACAAAATGGCTGAAGCATTGCAAAGGCTGGAAAGTACACACCTTTTTCCTTTTTTTTTTTTTTTTTCTTTAAGAGGGAGGTAAAGGATAAATCTTTCATAAGTCAGTCAGCTAAACTGAATTCCAAGAAAAATCCTTTGACCATGCTAGCAAATACATATCTTTTAAATGCCAAGAAACTTTAAAGTGAAAGTAACAGCTAACCTGAATTGTCAGGTAAAAAAGTCAAGCCAAACCAGTCTAACTGCCTTCTTTCTGACAAGGCACCATTACCATTGCAACAGAAACAGCAGGAGCTGTCCCAGAACTGGACTGCAGCAAGGCTTTTGAGGGCTACCAGTACTGTGGAACACGGCTTCAAACGCAAACTGATGGAAATGAGGGCAGAGGGGTAAGATCTCACCTGAAACATTGTGTCCATCTTTACACCCCCTTCTTCAGAGAGCAGTGTTAAGAGATGTTGAACTCTCAAACGATATATAACCCATGCCTCCCCTCAGATAGATATATAAATAAAATAACAAGAGTAGCAAACACCTTGAACAGATCCCCAGGAAAGTTCTGGTACGTCTGTCACTGTCGTTTCAAAGCAAAGTTAGACCAAGCGCTGTCAGCAGTGACACGGGTACTGCCACTCCTGCCCCTCAGCTGTGGAGGTTCACTGGTGTCCCCGCGGAGGGACTCGGGCCTCGCACCCCGCCCGCTCCCGGCACTAGTTAAGTGGTC
>NW_010122475.1:0-1769 GCF_000699245.1 Pterocles gutturalis | reverse complement strand
AGGCATTGGAACAGGCTGCCCAGGGAAGTGGTGGAGTCACCATCCCTGGAGGTGTTCAAGAAACATGTAGATGTGGTGCTTAGGGACATGGTTTAGTGAGTTAGGTGGTGTGGTTTGATGGTTGGACTTGATGATCCTTGAGGTCTTTTCCAACTTTAATGATTCTATGATTCTATGATCTCAAAGCTGATGTATAAATACATGATCCAGAAAGCTTACAAACTGCAGCGATTAGTTCATACGCTAGTTCAAGGGCAATGGAGTTACTGAAGTTTAATGGGTTACTGCCTACCAGCTGAATTAGACGTATGTTCTCAGGGACGGCTCAATGAGAAGACCGAGTTGAATAAAGACCTCATCCTTCTTCAAATGTGTTATCTTCTCTTCTTCTTTCCTCATGGACCTCTCCTCTTCCTTTCCCTTTTTTTTGCAAGCTTTGGTGCTCCCATCCCTGGTGAAGTGATCCAGCTCATAAAACCAGCAAAAAACTTATTCTTTCCCTTAGGATTGTTTCCTGCAGCCTCAGTGATCTGCAGGAACTTACTGAGGGCTGAGCTGAGTGCTGGAGCTGGCATGAAGGAAGTTGTGGCCATGAGGAGCTGACAGTGGAAGAGGAACAAAAAGAACAGAGAAACTGCAGTAAAAACAAGCTGTGGGATGATGAGATAGAAGAAACCATGTCAAGGACCTTAAGTAGAAAAAATCATTGAGATGAAAAATCACTGAGGTGAGTTTTTTCAAAGGATCCTTGAAAACTGGTCTGAATCAATGAGAATACTAAAACTACAGACCTAGACAACCAGTGAGCTTGTGGTACCTTATCAACAGCAGAAATGTGGTGAAAACCTAGAGAAAGAAAAGTATTGTTTTGGTTGTGTTGAGTTTGAACTGTTTGAGTGCTAAGCAAGCACAAAGAGGTATCAAGCACAAGGCTGATAAAAATTGAAAATCCTATCCTATGAAACTATCTTATTGAGCAAGGTTATAAATAAGTAAACAAATGTGGCAAGTCAGTCTTAAACACTTATTTTTTAAATGAGGTGAAACAAATCAAAGGTAAATATCCTGCCAGAAAAGCACTAGCTATTCAGTAGTGTGTAGGCTATTGTACTTCTTTGGTGCATGCCTCAGCATCATTTTATGCTAAAACTCAGGGCAAAAAGAGGAATACCTCATCAGTTCATCCTCTCTCAAATTACAATAAATGAAATAATTTGCAGAACTAGCTAGATTTATCTTAGTACTAGGGCTCTAAAAATAGACTTGAAAGGAAAACAAACCAGTGTGATTCAAGACATTACGTGAACTGAGAAAAGGGGATTAAGAGGAAATTCTGTGAGGAGGAAACTCCAAACTACTTTTCCCATGTTTTGTGTTCTTCCCACTTCTGGAGGTGGCTCATGTTGGGGACAAGAGTCTGGAAAAAAAGTATTATCAGGTGGCCTGGCTATCTCCCTAAAAGAATAAATAAATATCGCTTTGTTCTTTCTTCTCACTTTTCAGCAGAAGCTGTAGTTGAGGTTTCGCCTTCCGAATATTTCATTGCCTTTTACAAAACACGGTGAAACACCACGCAGCATCCCAAATGCCGCCTGGCGCTGACAACCGCGCCTACACTTCGCGGGGCGCTCCGCTGACTTTCTCAGCCACGGCACCGAAGTCGCAGCACTTGGCTGCTCCAGAAGAGAGCAAAGGCACCGGCCGTACACTGTCAAAGCCGCTCCCGCCGCCGGGCTCGCCCTCCCGCCGGGGACGCGAGGGCCAAGTCC
>NW_010122474.1:0-33910 GCF_000699245.1 Pterocles gutturalis | reverse complement strand
GAAAGCCAGCTGTATTCTGGGCTGCATCACAGAAGTGTGACCAGCAGGTCAAAGGAGATGGTTTTCCCCTTCTACTCTGCTCTTATGAGACCCCACCTGGAGTACTGCATCCAGCTCTGGAGTCCTCAGCACAGGAAGGACATAGACCTGTTGGAGCAAGTCCAGAGGAGAGCCACAAAGATGATCAGAGGGCTGGAGCACCTCCCGTAGGAGGGCAGGCTGAGAGAGTTGGGGTTGTTCAGCCTGGAGAAGAGAAGGCTGCGGGGAGACCTTAGAGCAGTCTTCCACTCTTTATCAGGGAGTGTAGTGATAAGATGATGGGTAATGGTTTTAAGCTGAAAGAGGGTAGACTCAATGTCAGGAAGAGATATTTTACTGTGAGGGTGGTGAGGCACTGGAACAAGTTGCCTGGAGAAGTTGTGGGTGCTCCGTCCCTGGAGGTGTTCAAGGCCAGACTGGATGAGGCTTTGAGCAACCTGATCAGGGTATCCCTGCTCATGGCAGGGGGGTTGGAACTAGATGATCTTTAAAGGTCCCTTACAACCCAAACCATTCTATGATTCTATGATTGACTGCAAAAGGTTGTTTTTTTCAGAAGTTGAAACAAAGCTAACTATAGAATCCTAATACCAACTTTGTTCGTAAAGGTCAAGCTATGATTTTGTGTTCCTTGAGACTGCACATTTGTATTTGTGCTCAGGGATTCATTCTCATAACAAGACAATCTTAAAAACAGTGTTTCTCCAGGAAAAAGAAGACCTATATCAGTATGTTGGAGATATTAAGTAGTTTGTTGGTCTGCTTTCATCATCTTTGTCTCAAGATATGGGGGTCCATATATGTGTAATGTTGGTGTACTTGAATAGGACAAAAAGGGAGATACTTCTTAAAAGTCATCTTCCCCTTCATTAATTGTGGCAGCAAAAACTGGAATCCAAAACTGTTCTGTCTGTCCTGGATCACTGAAGTATATGGATTGAGATATAGTCAAGGAAGCTATCTGGTTGTAAGCCAGCCAATTCTAGAGATAATCTAATAAAGAATGTTAAAAAAAAAAAAACAAAAAAAACCAAAAAAAAACTAAAAGACCTGTGTGTATCTAGGTTTCAGATAGGACAGTGCATCAGTGAATCCAAAAACATAGCCTCATATTCACTTCTCATTCTTCATGTAGACAGAATATTTTATATGTTCACCAGAACTTAAGAAAAACAAAGTTAGGGAAGTTGATAGCACCCAAATGCATCAGGTAGTCTTGGCTTGTGGGGCCTCTTCAGAGATACAAGGGAAATGTAGTCTTCATCTGGGTCTTTTCACCCTCAGACTGAGTTTGACTTGTGAAATGTCTTGGAAAATACTAAGGCTCTCCAACTGTCTCATTTCATTATGTCTTATCTCTGTGGGAGGAGAATTTCTTTTGCTGTTACGTTGAGTATCAATTTCTGTCTCGTGTTCATTGTAGAGACTCCTATATATAAAAAGTCTAATATTATAGTTCTTAGATTCTCCATAGATATAGTAGGCAAGTGACAGTTCTATATGTGTCCCATTCAGGCTTTAGGCCACCAAGACTTAACCTCAAGAGTTGCTCTCACTAATTGGGAACTGCATGAAGGAGTTTAGCTAAATTATAACTACACTTGATTTTAATTCTGAAGGAAATTGATTCAGAATCTTTTCTAGTCCTGTCCCAATGATTTTCATGTTCCACAATAAAGGCAAAGCCTTTAAATTGGGTAATATTCGCCCTTTTGTCTTCTGAATCCAAATCCATAAAGGTGCAATCCTGATGCACTCTATATACTCTCAATACCCTTTAGGGCACTCTAATTTTTGTTTTGTCTCTCAGCGCTGTAGTGAGTGAATGTAGACGTCAGATAGCAGTATAGAAAGAGTGACAACACACTCTTCCACTAAGGCCAAAGGCATCCTCTTCATTGTAAGAAGGAAGTTAAAGAATTCGAAGAATCATAGATACACAACTGGGGCTGTAAAAAGGGGGGACTAAGTAAAGGAAACGAGGCTTTATAAAGCAGACTGTTGGACGTTTTCCGTGCTCAACAACATTTTGAAATGATAATTCGGTGAGAGTTGGGGCAAATGAACTTCAGTACAACTGTAAGGATATTTGAGTGCAGATTTTTGTTGAAGGCATTTTTAAAGTAAAGCGCAGGTAGTGATTGGTGATTTAACTTATTTTAAAAGATAATTCAGCATTTATGCATGCTTAGTGTGTGCTTCCTTTGCATATTGGATGTTGTAGACAATGCTTACAATGTTTCTAGAACATCTTAGAAAGTACTAAATATTTTGCTCAATTCTACATAGAATTTACCAGCATTGATTTATTAGGAACTGAATGAAACAGCATTTTCTTGTTCTTTCTTTTGTCTTTTTAATGGATTCACATTCATTGCTTGCACAGCACTCAGAGTAATTATCAGGCTAATCAACTAAAATGTGTTGTTTAAAAAGTTAGATAATTCTGCACATTTAAACTGAGTTTCAGAGGGAGCACAGTTAGTGAAGAAGCACTTAAAATTATGTTCTCTTTTGTATTATTGTGGTTTTATGTATTTTAACATGGTTGCAGAGTGTTTTGATCCTTTCCCCTGCAGATCAAAGGCTTCTTATCAGTGTTGATTTAGCTTTTTCTAATTGCTAATTCTAAATATTTGATTTATTATCGTAAATCACAGGTCATTCTGTGATTTATTATAATATTTTAGTATTGGTTTTAGTAGTTTTTCTGACTGTGTGCTAATACTTAAAACTGCCCAAACCACAAGCTCTTTGAAACTATATAGGAGGTGTGGGCTTCCAGTGCAGTAGTAAAGTTATTTTTTATCTGCAAAACCAGGTAAACTGCAAAGAACCATGTGACTATCAAATTGGCAACTGTTAAGTGTTGCCAGTGAATTTTCTTGTTTTGTTCTATTACTTCAGTGAATCCTTAATTTTAATTAGTACTTTGTAACTTTTGGAAAGCTTAGTGTGATATATAACTCCTAATTTCAGAAATAATTATCTGGAGTTACTGCTATTTATCACAGGGCAGTGCAGACAAATACTTCAGTAGTTGCACTGATTTAAGGATAAAAACCATCATTGCTATCTTTTACTTTTCTGTTATTCCACAAATGTAAATCCAGTCCTCTATAAAATTTGTATAACATGCAGCTTGAAAATATGGAAACTGAGGTTTTAGGACCAAAACCAAACACCCATGCTGTACTGAAGTTAGAATGCCAGCAGGGAAA
Organism: Pterocles gutturalis; assembly: GCF_000699245.1. Taxonomy (NCBI): domain Eukaryota; kingdom Metazoa; phylum Chordata; class Aves; order Pterocliformes; family Pteroclidae; genus Pterocles; species Pterocles gutturalis. The sequence continues at coordinate 30,650 of NW_010122474.1, read as the reverse complement.
CAAGTCTTTATCTGACACAAAATTACTGATTAAATATTATATTTAATTGTGGCTGTATTATAACATTGTTTTAGATAGCATGCTACCTAAGAGTGTATTTTGTATATAATAAATTTAAGAAAAAGTACATGCAGGTAGATATTCAGGCCTTTCTGTGCTAGAGAACTTAAACATACATCAGGTGTATATGTGTCAGAGCCTGTTGGAAAACTTTATGTCATGCAATTCAGAGCAGACCTGGTAAATCTATTCATCATGAGCTGCAGACCACCACTGTGTTTGCAGTGCAAAAGCTGGTCTTTCTTTTCTGGATAATAAATGATCACAGAACTGGAAATGAGTCAGACCTTTCAGACCAGCCAAAGACAAACTATCTTTGATTCCAGTCCTCTTGATTCACCTGTACATATTCCATGTATTACTCAGGTGCTAAGCAGAAGTGCTTTTTGTCTTCAAGGCTGAATGGCCCTTTAGTTTAAATTAGGGACATTCACTGTCTTCCCTGAGAAAGTAAAATAAATTTGCTAGTGGTTACTAGTTGTAAAAAGCTGTTAAAATACACAAGTTCTGCCTCATTTCCAGTGAAATGCTGTGACTTAAGAACACTTGTTTATTGTTACACAGTATGCTGCCAGACAGTCCAGGTAGATGAAACTTGATTCTCTCTCTTATTGCTTTAAGTATTTCATTATCACTTGTGGGTTGTTTCAAAACAGAAGGAAAATATGAAACTCCTTGGAGTGAAGCAGTAACTTGCAGCTGAGATTTTTTGGTGGGTTCTTGTTTTTTTGGTTTTTTGGGTTTTTTTGGTTTTTTTTTCCCAATAAATTGACCTTTGACTCAGGAGGACCTTATGGTTTTCTATAAGTTTCCATAATGACAATGCTATCAGAGGTAATCATATGTAATGAAATATGAAGAGGTACACATGAAATATTGAAAGCTTGACTGGGCAAGTCAGCCTGTGTCAACGGTAATGCTAAGAACATCTATCATAGCAGAAGCTGTGTGCAGTCTGCGATACCCTGACTGCAAGCTAGGTATGTAGTCAGATTGCTGAAAAGGAGCCCTTTTTCACTGACCTGTTACGATGATATGAAGTGTTAAATGTATTTGTAGATAAGCTGTCTGTTTACTATATCTAAATGGTAAACTGTTATTCATTGATTCCTGCCTTTGTTTTCCCAAAGTATTTTTAGTGTTTTCTTATGAACACTTGTGTTAATTATATACCTTTAAATTTTAGCACTTGTGCTTTTTTTTTTTCTTATTATTATGATATTAAAACTTAGGCATTAACAATTATGAGAAATTGCAGAAATTGCAACTGTTTCATCATGTTTTAAGTACAGTTAAATAACTTTGTAGTGGTCTTTTAATTCATAGGAAGTTATGTCCATGCTGAAGCAGACCATAGAAAAGTTTGCTTTGTTCTTATTTGTATTTGATTGGTATTCATGCCTGTCATCTCTTAAAGTGATGATGCTTCCATTTCCCAGGTTGCAACTCCTTTCAGGAGAGTAGAAAGACTTAAAGATATCTGCCACTTGTTCGATTACGGATTCTGATTTAAAACTCTTAACACTAGTCTTTTATCATGTTGTATGTTATAAACAGGACTTACAAAAGGCAAGTGCATTGGAGTAAGTGTTACAGTTCATTGTTAAAATTAGTGTAAGTTCTCTGTGTTAGTAGTTTACATAATTATCAGCATGTTAATAAGCTGTAGAGGTTTTATTTCTTTCTTTTTTAAGATGAGTTAGGAGAATTTTAAAATTGCTTTGATCACAAATCTCTCCATTTTCAACATTATCCCATTAGCGGCAGGTCAAAGGAGGTGATTCTCCCCCTCTGCTCTCGTGAGACCCCACCTCGAGTACTGTGTTCAGATGTGGAGCCCCCAACATAAAAAAGACCTGGACCTGTTGGAGAGAGTCCAGAGGAGAGCCACGAAATTAATCAGAGGGCTGGAGCACCTCCCCTATGAGGACAGGCTGAGAGAGTTGGGGTTGTTCAGCCTGGAGAAGAGAAGGCTCCGAGGAGACTTAATAGCAGCCTTCCAGTACCTGAAGGGGGCTACAGGAGAGATGGGGAGGCTCTCTTTATGAGGGAGTGTAGTGATAGGACAAGGGGTAATGGGTATAAGCTAAAAGAGGGTAAATTTAGACTAGACATTAGGAAGAAATTTTTCACCTTGAGGGTGGTGAGGCACTGGAACAGGTTGCCCAGGGAAGCTGTGGATGCCCCATCCCTGGAGGTGTTCAAGGCCAGGTTGGATGAGGCTTTGAGCAACTTCTTCTAGTGGAAGGTGTCCCTGCCCATGGCAGGGGGGTTGGAACTTGATGATCTTTAAGGTCCTTTCCAACCCAAACCATTCTGTGATTCTATGATTCTGTTTTCTATTTTAAAATGTATTAAACTCTGCAACACTTATTCCCACAATTTGTGTTTTGGAATCTACTTAAACTTCTTCACTATACTAACACAAAAGCAAATGATTATTAATTTTATCCTCATAGTATCCCTCTGAGACAGAGAAATACTAGCTTAATTATACAGGCAAGGAACGACAACATCAGATAGATTGAGTGCCATGCTTCGGTCACACAGGAAACCCTTGGTTGGGCTGAGGACTGAAACAAGGTCTCCTGAGTCACAGTCTAGTCACATCTTTTGCTTATGGCTATACATGAAACCATTTGCTGTTTTAATTCCCATTTAGTACTTATGATAGTCTGGGATTCTTTTAAAGTAAATAAAACTTTCTATAAAGCTTCATAGAAAATGAAACCCAGACCAAGGCTGCATTTTTCTATTAGAATTTTTCTCTTAGTTTCTTTTAAGAATTTTTAAAGAATTTTTAATTATTTTTTTCCTTTATGCCTTTGTGTTTATGAACTTCCTGTTTTAGCTGACACAGGAGGTGAAAGAAGAAACTGTAATATCTTCAGCCTTACAGAACTCATGACTAGCAGGAAATCTCACAGGAAGTTCTTGCCTCACAATATTTTCAACCATGAGCCTTTTTAGTAAGGTATGAGAGGAAAGAGATGCATAAGGGGCAAGATTAGGATCCCATGAAGCTTGGGTGTGGGACCGTCCAATTTTAGCTCGAAGAAATTCTACAAAGTTTGGATGTTAGTAATGTGTCCCACCCTGCCACAACCACCCTGCCTTAATGAGAAAGTGAGGGAAGCAGATGACCAGCAGTGCAAAAGCCCACTAGCCAAACATCTCTGCCTTCCACAGACAATTTTTACATAACCTTCTCCATTGCTTCAACCACTTTATAAAGTAGTTCCCTTGCTTTTGCACTGTCCTCAGCCTTAATGTGGATGATTACAGCATATGTGTTTTGAGCTTGGTTGAACTGCCATCACATGTTCAGGGAAAAAAAAAAAAGTTTCCTCAAATCAGCATGTCCTCACAGTGTGCACCTTAGAGAGCTTTTAAGGTCCATGCAAAGAAATGAGGGTTGCAGACAATTCTACTTTTATGTATTCTATAAAACCTGTGAAAACATAGCGCAAAAGGCACAGTTTTCATTTGTTCTATTAACGTTTACCCTATAGCTCCACCTGTCTCATTTTCTTTGACACGAAACTTATCTAATTCTGCTGTCAGAGGGAAATATTTTTTTCTTTCTTCTGCTTATTTCCAGGAATTGTACTTTTCCAGTCTTTAAAAATTCCCCCATCATCTGTGATTTCTAAAGTATTTCACAAAATACAGTAAGGGTAAAGAATATATCTGTGCTGAACTCGTCATTCTCCAGCTTTAGGAAACAATTTGAGTGACTGCTGGAATGTCTTGTTCTTGTTTAATATCAAATGTCTTGTAAAGAAGATGCAGAGGATGAAAATGGATTCCTCCGCCCCCATAGCTGTGAAACTATTAAACTGTCTTGCTTCTCTAGATGAAACAAATTACTAGATCCAAAGTAGCTTTTGAATTTAAATTATTTATTATTTATCTATCATTGGAGACACCCCTTCATGTTTATAATTTGAAGTTTGGTAAAGTGCGTTTGAACTGTCAGTCAATATTACAGGTATTTTAATATTGTTTATGTATTCTATAAAATCTAGGTAAAAAGGTGTTGCATTCTAAGAAGGAATTTGTAAATGTTTTTCCAAACCTTTTTTAAAAATTACTTTGATCATGCCCTCTGATGTTTGCTTTCCAGCTTTAAATACTCTAGCAAACATATTTACTTGCAAGAACGTTGACTGAAAACACAAGCTGTAAGCACATACTGCTGACTGCTTACAGAATGTGAGTTATGAATCTGTGTTGCAAGCAGTCTACTAAACACTAAGTTTAGTATAAAAGGAAAGAGACTGAGGAAAAAGTCTCACACGCTTAGGACAAAGTAGTACATATTATTTACCACTCATGTTTTTAAATTGCAGATAGTCACATTGAACTCACTGTTCACCTCTAGCCACACTCAGTACTTAAGCTCAGTAAGAGTTTGATCAGTGCGGAAAGTTTACTCAGTTCTATTTTAAGCTGTGTATTTGCAATTTGTAGCTAGGAAGCCAACCATGTAAGGGATGTGCAAGAAAGAAGGATATACTTTTCACTAGGAAACATTGTATAGCTCATGTGACTGTGGTACCTACAAATGTTTAATAATTTCCTCTGTAGATATGATAAACACTGTTTTAGTAAACATATTACCAATGCATATAGAAACAAACCTTTTCCTTAAAATGCTCAGGGTCAAAACAGAGACCAAAAATTGACTGAATTGCTATAAATATGGTTGAATTGAAAACCTGAACAAAATTTTGTGGTTTCAGGATCGTGTCTGATATCCACAGCATTTCAATTTGCAGGGTTTTGTTGCTTGGCTATTTATTTCTTAAAACTTTTCAAGATAGATTGTATATGTTTTACCTACAAATAGAGAAAATGTTGTTGTTGGTATTTTTTGTTTCTTTTGGTTGTAGAAAGCCATAGATTTAATCTTTTAAGTCTTTTGAAAAGAGTAATATAAGGAAGGATATTATCTGTCTTTCTTTTTTTTCTTTCCCCCTAATGTGAACCTTAGTTGAATGAATCAGTCTTCAGACTGGAGCATTAAGAACAAGTAAATCTGTTTGCTTCACGGAAGGCAAACAAGGGTGAAATGATTTAATGTCAGGTAATACAACACCATGAAGGCATCTCATAGTTGTTCCTGTGCATGTACCTTGTTTATTATGATAATAATAGTTTGTGGTAATCTGCTCCAGTACATGTTCCCACAGAATTTTATAGTTGTTGCAAAACTAATATGGGCTACTGTGTGCTACAAAAAAAGACTACATAAAAATGGCCATCCAAAGGGAATCTATGCTTGCTACATTTTTCTGTAATTCCTCCATCAATGGATAAGGATGAAGTGGTTATAAAGAGCTTCAGCCATTGTTTCAAATGCTGGAATAAAATATTTTCTTGAGAGTCTGACGAATGAATGAATGCAAGTAGAATATAGTACCTTTAATTGTTTCAGTAACAGGTATAACTTTTCCTTCTTTAATAACCCATTGTAGTAGTCAGGAAACAAATTACCGTTCCCAAAATCTTCATTAGACTGTGTGGAGGGGAGTCCCATCATATGTCTACAATTGGTACAACTCTTCACCATGTTTCTGCTGCACAGGAATGGTTGGAGAGAGCAGCAGCATTGGTTTGGTTCGAGTTTTGACACCAGTGTCCTGAAGCAAATGTTTACCTTTGGTCCTAAATCACAGGTTCTAATATAGGGAAACGTTTTGGCAAGATTTCAGCTAAATATGTCTGCTCCTGTGTTAAGAAGGTTCCTGAAAAAATATATTTGTGTTTGGAAGCTATACAAGTGAGAGCTCTTATCTATGCACATATTTAGATGGAATTACTGAATGAACTCTGTGGCATAGACTTTTTCTAGTGTCTCAGAAACATCTCATATACAGTCTTTCTTTCTCAGACTTTTCTTAAAGACATCCTGGAGTACAAAAACAAGACAGTGTGTTCAGACCAGAAGGCGAAAGAAAGGTCGATTGCACAGCATTTTTTTGTCTTTATTCTTTGTGTTGTCTACGCTACCAGTCAGTCTCAATCTGTGGCTTTTCCCCTACATCTCCAGCTCTTAAAAATGCAATGCTTACGTTCAGATTTAGAGTGTAATACTCAACATTACAATGAATCATTAAAAGGTATGTTCAGAGCCAAAGACTCTGTAGGTCTGTCTTTAAAGTACTCAGAGGACTTATGACAGCAGTAGATCCAATTCTTGATGTATACTCCTCTCTTCCAGGAAATCAGTATAAAAACCTGAGGTATATTTTAATATTGTTGAAACTCTAAGTAGCTTAAAAAGTAATCCTAGATGTACTCTTCTACTACCTTTACCCACTAGGTGACAGTACAGCTCTTTTACCTTTTTTTTATTATTATCCTTAGGTGTTTTTTGAAAAAGTAGTTCTGTACAAACTTCTAAGAACATGTTCTTTCCAACTGAAAAGTATGCGCGATGCGTGATTTTTTTAATGAGAAAAATTTTTATATGGTAAGGAATTTTTTCTTAGTATAGTTACTTCAGTTAATGCAAATAAAATTCCTTACCATTGAGCAAAGTTGTTTGGTTTTAACTCTGAAAGCTAATACAGAGTGGCTTAATTGTGGTCTGATAAATTGCTATGGAAAATCAAATCCTGGAAATAACTGGGGAAAAAAAAGCAGTTTTCAACTCGAAGGTAAAATTTGCAGAACAATTATACTTGTAATATTGGTCTTTAAGAAAAGAGATTAAAGAGTTGTGCAGTGTAGGTAACTCTTGTTCATATGACTTGTTACAATGATTTAATTAGAGAGAAATTAATTTCAGTACTGTATTTTATAATGTAGTTGTCTTTTACTTCTATACTTAGTTACTGCTTACTTTCTGGAAATGGTTGAGAAGCCCAAACACTGGAAAAAAACCTAAAGATAAAGTTTTTAGAATTGTATTTCCATGCAATATTGCATGCATTTTGAAAACTGATCCTGCTAACTTTCATTTCCCTGCTTCTCTATACTTGAATCAAGTATGTCACCAAGAGTCTGTAAATTAATTCGCTCAGCCACTGCCCTGTACGAGATTAGACTTACTGTAAAAATTAAGTTCACTGCATAAATATATGTAATTATAGAATCAATTAAAATTATCATTTGCCAGGTAGAGAGACTTTAAATATTTCTGAAATCCAAGTGAAAGTATTAAAAAGCCCAAGAGTACTACATTTAGTGTTTACAGTAACCACGTTAAATACATTTGATAATGGTACGTGGTTTTGATGAGTTATTTTATGTTACACTGTCACTTTGCATATTGTTTACAGCTTGTATAATTGCACGTTCATACTAAATTGCTCTGATTCTTAATAAAGAAAAGGGCTTTATGTAGCAGGTCTATTTGCTTTTTATAATTCTACTGCTCCATTCTGAGAATGTCTTTAAAAAGAATACCTAAATGCGTATAGTAGGCAAATTAAACAAAATGAATATTGCACATTAGTAATAAAACATCCTAATCAATACTAATCAATAAGTAAATTGAAATAACTTTACTGATTGATGGGTTGTCTCACCAAGCACCTTCAACATAAACCTTACAGAAAGGTAAATTCTGAATGTTTAGGAAAAAACAGACTTCTAATAACTTATAAAATGTCATTCATATAAAAAAATTCAGTATGACTTACAGTACTGATTATCAGGTGAAATTTTGACAAGATTTATGCTCTGGTTACTAACCTTCCCCAAAATGGTGCAAGTCTGAGTAGTGTTTGGCCCATGTACGTTTAATGGCTGAGGACCGTGTAAGGCTTACACATTTAAAATTTATGATAGAGTATTACAAAGGTCGCTTTGTACATTGACTTAAGATTTCTAGTGACATTAAAGGCTGGTTTATTTCAGCGCTTCTAGTAAAATGCTGTGGGACATCATTTTATATACATGTTGTATATAACTTATTTGTTTCCTTATTACAACATGGAGCATGAATGAGTATTTAATTTTTAAAAAAGAGTTTCTCCCTAGGTTCCATTGCTTTCCTGTTTCTTCTTAGACAGTAAAAATCAAATACATTTTATTGCATAGTCAACTGCATATCCATTATAATTATTTTTCATAATTCTTTTAGGCATCCAGCAAAATATTACATCCCTAGGCTGCACTACGTAAGAAACACTTCTGTACCTTTCAGTTTAATTGTAAAACAGTCAAATAAGAAAGCTTGCATACATGGTTTTAAGCAATTGTATAGATAGTGTTAAGCAAAAAAAGTTAGTGAATTTTTAACTGAGAGATAAGAGAATACAAAAAAAATGTACTTACAAAAACATTGTGTTTTCCTACAGTTAATTTAGGAATCAGATTGGCAACTCCATCATAAATTTTTGGTTAAGAATGTGTAACTTCCATAATAAACTTGTATTTTGGGGTGTTTATGGCTGAACTCAGACGTTTAAAAATAAACTAGAGAAGCTGTGAGGTCTTTTTTTGGCAATGATTTTTTTTTAAATATGTGTTTGAATAAAATAGCTCTGCTTTCTTGAGGTGTACATAAATAGAAAACAGTGGTTTTCAGACATATTTTTGTAAACTTGTAAACCAAATAATGTTTTACAAGATGCAATTCTAGAAACTATAGTAAAAGTATTATTAGTGTTAACAAAACAGAGTCTTAATTTTTGAAAACAGCAGCCCTCTGTGAATGCTTTTCCCAAAGCAAACTTTCCCGACCCGAATCATAGAATGGTTAGGACTGGAAAGGACCTTAGAGATAATTAGTTTCTAAGTAGAACAAAAGTAACCAAAAATTTCTTTTTAAGGGGGTCTAGTACAATGCAACTTCATGTACCAACACCCTTGGCCTTTTTTTTACCTTCCTCGTATTACACTAATGACTTCAGTTAAGTTGTGTGTGATTTATAGCACTGCGAGAGAAACATCAGATCAGTCACGCTTTTAGCAGCTCCTTCTACAAAATAGGATGTGAAACAATACCTGTGCTACTAAAGTCTTGTCATTTCTATTCCATATTTCACAGGAAAAATTGATGGCTTGATTCTGTGCTTGCTGAAATCTGTAAAAGCAAGGCTTTTTTGTCAACTTCAGCAGGTGTTGTGTCAAGCCCTTTGTTCTTATCCTGCAAGGATTTATGTGCATACTCCTGTATATCCATTAACTTCACATAAGCGAAGTTGTTGCTGATTTGGGGCCCCTGAGTTTTAGCATTGTTTGTACTTTTACTTACTAGAGTTATGGTTCTGTTCTGAGCTGTAGGTGCATCATTCACTTTCCAGACTTAAAAGCTATTTTTCATTACTTGCAATTTTTAGTGTTTATTTCTTCTTTGCAAAAATATGTTTGGACGAATTTGGAAACGTACAAAAGAAATTTTCTTAGCATAAGAAAATGTATGGATAGATGGAGTCTGAGGAGTAAAAAGTATCATCACTTGTAGGGTATAAAAAATGAAATATTAATATTAACACAAAATGTAGTAGGTGGAAGGATAGCAGATGACTTTACAGTTGTTTTAGCTACAACACTTACCTCTCCTATTGCTAGAACAGCTGGGAACCTCACAGTATTGAATGCACTTATCCTCCTGGCATTACTGGGAGGACAAGAAATATCACTGGCCCCATTTTGCAACAGAATACTGGGGTACAAAGTCGACATGCAAAGTTACCTGCATTACTTCAGAAACTTCCAAGATGCATGAGCCTTTGTTCTATATGTAAGCCATTGCACCATCTGTCATCACTTAGCTGAATACCTTCTTGTTACTAACAGGTAATGTTATGATACTGCAGTCTTTTTTGAAGCATGGGCAAGACAAGACTTTTTCTCCCATTTTAAGTATCAAAAATTAACGTAAAAGTAATGTTTATTTTTCTTAGTCTTGTTCAAAGTAATTTATGAAAGTGCTTTAATTAGGTGAACAACAGATTCTTCAATCCTGACTTATTCATGATATGAGAAGCTCTCTCTGTGCTTCCCGAGTTCCTTCCTAATACCATCCTGTGATCTTGCTAGTTTTTACCCATGTGCTCGTACAGTTGTGCAAAGGCAGCATGAGCTGTGACTAATTTGGTGCAATGACTACGTAAAGAGACTAGTAAATAATACCTGCAACTAGGTAAGTGGCTGTTGCCAAACACAATTCCTAATCATGTTTCACTTTCAATAAAAGCTGATAAGACTATTAGACTACTGTCCAGCTTCACTTCCCAGCAGCTAATTTGTAAAAAATTCAGAAGAATCTTGTACCCTTAATGTATCTGTCCCTCTGCTAAATTTAATTCAAATTTGCCGATGAGTTCAGGGCATTCAGAATAGCTGAGACTGGAAGGGATGTCTGGAGATTGCCTAGTCCAACCTCCTGCTTAAACCAGGGTCATCTAGAACAGGTTGCTCAAGACTGTGCCCAATTAGGTTTTTAATGTCTCCAAGGATGGTGACTCTAGGCAGCCTATTTAGTCGCACACTTATTCTTATGTTGAAACAGAAGTTCCTGTATTTCAGTTTTTTCCCCTCGCTTCTTGTCCTGTCAGCTGGGCACATTGATGAGATCCCCCTTGAGCCTTCACTTCTGCAAGCTAAACAGTGCCAGCTCTCTCAGCCTCTTCTTGTATACACATCAGAAGCTCCAGTCCCTTAATAACCTTTGGGGCCCTTTGTTGTACTCACTCTAGCTTGTCCATCTCTCCTGTACTGTTCATGTACGAGACTGTACATGTTTTCTGTAACTGTTCTTGCAGTTCAGTTCTGTTGAATGTATGTAAGCTTTGCTTAGTAAGCAGTAGGGGTAATTATTGTTTTTGTATGTCAGTCAAAAAATGATCAGGGAATGTGGCTTAGAAATATATTTGATTTGATTTTTTACCTGTTTATAAAATATTAAAATGTGCAGCCAACACTCTAAGCAGAATACTGGTTATGTAAAGGAACAGCATCTTTTCTGTCACTAACAATGCTGTTCATTTTTTAGGATATATGGTAAAGGAATTTACTATGTTGAAGAAAAATAATGTTGCAATCCAGTCTTCTGAATGTACCTAATTTTTAATGAGGTTTAGGCAGTCTACTAACTTCCCTTTTACACAGAAGTGCCAAGACCATGTGGCATGTATAACTTAACATGTTTGTGAGTGCAAAAATAGAACAATATGAGTAATACTTATGACTATATAAAATCTAGTTATAGTATATATAAAACTATAAATAATATAAGCTTATATAAATATACAAGTGATCTGTTTAACTCTTCCCCTTTTGATTCCATTGTGGTGTGACACAACTTGTTTTCAAAGATGCCACTTTATTACTTGGCTGTGTACTGTGCTATTGTGATGGAAACTGGTCTGTAAGATGGACATAACATTCTTTTCACTGATTTGAGAAGTGTAGATTTGAAGGACAAATGTAATGCCTATGAGTTGTGTACATTTTTAGATTTTTGTTTAGTAGAATATGTTACATGCAGTTGCATCTTATCAAATTTGATTTTTTACGTCAGTATTTGTATTCTACCTTTGAGCCACCTGTCACTTGATTAGAGAAACATGGTGTATTCAAATACAGAAGTGACAAGTAGGAGAAAAGCATCGAGAACAGGCATAGAAAAGCAGGCAGACATATGGGAAAGAGGACAATTCTAGCTTACCAAGAAAATTGCCTGTGAGGATTTAGCTAGTTGTGTCTAATTCCATAAATATTTTAACTTTCAAATTTTACAGTGGCCACCAAGCAGTGCTGCAAAACAGCCCCTAAATCCACAGCTGCTATCATTTATTTCAATAAATAATGAAAATTGTTTATGGAACAGCGTTTTTTCCAACAGCAGTAATCATAATGAACTGTGCCCTAAGTGCCTTTTTATTATAAGTTCCTCTCAGAAATATAAATTATTTAAAAAGAAAAAAAGTCATGTCCTGTAAGATACTTGTGTGTCAGAATTTTTGCTGATCATAATATACTTTGATATGCAAACAGTGATGGAAGAATTCTCTTCAGTTAGAAACATTTTAGTGAACCTGCAATTAGCGACCTAAATTAAAAAGTGTAATTCCAAACTTTAATTACTATTTAGCTAATTTAATTGAAGAAAAGACAGATACTAATTCTCTAATTAATTACTGATTTTCTAATTTCAAAGTGGAATTAGGAAAAATTATTTTTAAGCAATCTGAATATATGTATGTGTATGTACATATTGATATGTCTTTTTAAAGTTGTTTTTATAGTGTATCAAATTGCTTCCTCATCCAGATAGATTACAGCATTTTCCTGAAAACTTTTTATTCATTGGTTTTCTAGGTATGCACATAAACTTAAAGGGCCAGGTATTTAGGAAAACTGAGCACCCGGAGTTAGGTCAGATTTTCAGATCTGTGCATGCTCTCAGATCACCAAATGAGGGTTACTGTCTTCTAATCTCCTTTGTCCCTAACTTCTCAAGTAATGTAAGCAATTAACACACAGCAAATGGATTTAAAATCTTTATTCAGGTGATAATACTGAGTACCAGTAAAAGTTTAAAGAAACAGTAAGAATGGAAACATCAGGGCAAGACAAACTTAGGGGAGTAGTCAGTGGAGAACTGATAGAAAAGTTTTCAGTAGAAAAGCATTTTACACCATTTATTTACTTTACAAATCCCAGTGAGTTAACTATTCATTAAATCAAAGCTTTAGTTTCCCTTCCTCCCTTTTCAGGGGGTTCATGAATGGTAGCAAAAAAAATTATTTAGTGAAGGATAATGGGAAATGGAAATGTCTGTGGTTCAATTTGATAAAGCAGATGTAGATTAACTTGTGGCAGTCTGGATCTACTAGTATTGATTCCCACTGATTTTTCAGTCATGGTTCGTGGGTTGTGAATTGAGAAGATGCAGAACACTAACTGATACGGGTGAAGCTCATAAAGATAAAAACTCAGTAGCAAAAAGCTATTGGGATTTTCTCAAGCTAAAATTACAGGTGATCGTGATTCCTTAACTACATAAAAACTTTCACATAGTGATATTGAAGTGCTTTAGCTCATTATTGAAATCAAAGTAATCCTCATGCTCAACTTACAAACATAGTCTAATAATTTGGTTAGGCAATATATGTTGGAGTGAATAGTTATTATATAAATGTATGAAAACTAAGTAAGCAACATATGTTTTACTAGTTTTACAGATACATTATGCTGTTTCTTGTTCAGGATTCCCCCAGTTTGCGTCAGAGTAGATTTTGATCCATTTGTATTTTGGAGGGAAGCTTGTGGTTATGTCTGCACTAAGGGCCTTTCTTACTGTATTACTACTCAGTTTCTTCTGAAGTTAAGAGAAAGGTGAGTGCTACCCAGCAGTTGTCAGAGCTACAGTTTTTGTCCAGCAATATATGCAGGGCTTGATTTTGTAAGTTTGTTCTTCATGTATTTATTTTTTACATTGCTAGATGAACTTAATAGATCTGTTCCACTAAAAATATGGCTACAGAATATCTATACATTAGGGAGATTTCATATTGCACCTGAAAAAATAGTTTCATTTTCAGCACTAAATGGAGACAGAAAGCATCAATGTTCATAGTTTTACATTTTAACATAGCAGGTGAGAGCACTACTCTTCAGAATGGTTGTCATGCTAGTTTCAAAAAGTACAAAAACACGCGGGCTTTCTAGAGTTGAACAGTCCATGCTGGCTGAGCGCCAATATAAGTAAAATGTGTAGAAATGTAACGTCCCAGAGCAGGGTAATAAATGACAGTGTCTCATGAGTTTAGGAATGAGATCTGCAGGGAGCAAGAAGAATGTGCATGGCCTAAATACTTATTTGTGCTTTTGGAGGGTATAAAATGTATTTTCTAATGTGCTTGAGGAAAAAAAAAAAAGTACCTTCAACTAAAAACAAATATGATTTAAGTTAAAAGAAAACAATAAGGTGTAAGATGTAAAATTGGAAAATACTGTTTATTCAGAAGTAACAGTAGTAATAAATCAAGGCTTCTGTGAGTTATGGTTCCTACTGCTATGCTGTGCAAATACAGATACAGTCTGATTTATTGTTCACAAAAATGGCAAGATAGAACAGGTGGATGGCAGTGATAAATTAAGATGTAAGGAAAGGGAAAAGAGTAAGCAGTTAAAATGCAGCGATGGTGCCATGTGTGCAATGTTTGAGTATAGCTGTATCCATCTGAATTCTGTAGTCATCATGGGTTAAACTATCGTTAATTAAGTATTACCCTTTTTGTTGCCATTATATAATGTGCACATTGCCAGATTCCTTGGATATCTGCTGGTGTGACTTCATCTGATGTTCACTCAGCAGTACTGTTTTGATTAATGTTTACGCTCTCTGCACACATCTGTTATAAAGCACAGATTCAACATTGATCTACAGAGATGCAAACCTTATCAGATAGACTTTGATTCTGAAACATGATAATGTCCATGGCAAATCACTATTCAAAACCTATTTAATGAGAAAATGTCCTTTTGGTTTAGTTTGCAAGAGAGGGGGGAAAAAAATCTATGTAGTTGTGGTAGCATTTGAGAATGCTGAACATTGGAAAACTCACTGTACTTAAGTTAGAAAAAAGGTTGCTGCTCCTAATACTTTAAACTCTTTTTCTTCTTATTTTTGAAGTGACGGAAGAGGCTTGTTTCCTTTTTCTAAAGAGGAATACTTTAGTACCAAATTAAGTGGTCAATACTATTGTTTAGAACAAACTGTAATAGTTCGGAAAGCTGTGTCACTTTCCTCAGGACAATTTTATATTTCACAAAAGCCTCCTATTTTTTTTTCTCCTAAATTTTTTGTCAGAAATTGGGTGCTTTCCAGTGCGGGCTTGACAAGGATTATAAATAGTCAGGTGCAGAGGCACCAGCCATTATTTTTGAGGAAAACAGTGAAGTTTTCTTCATTGGGTCTCATGGTAGGAATCCAAATAAAAATTGTAATCTAACCATTTATAAATTAAAGACCCTGCAACATATACACATTGTTTATTCATGTACCTATGCATATACCTAAAAATGGGGGTAATTAGGTAGACAGATGATATCCTCTCCAGTCTAAGTATCAATATTCAATGCTCTCCTGCAACTCAGTAGTGCAGGACTACCTTCTCACAGACCTTCCTCCTGGAATGGTTCCAGAGTGCAGGGCTCCTGGAGGTGGTCTTCTTCTAAAGGACTTTTACGTTTTTTGCAAGAATGAATTCTCAGACTTAACTCTGAATGAACAGACTAATTTTATACTGATAGGCTAGCCAAGATGGGAGCGTGTAACCCACTAATTAAATATGTTGTTACTTATTGTATCTGCAGTTCCAGGTGTGGAATATAAGGACTATCAAAACAATTAGATATTTGAACTGAGTACTTTCTTTGGCTGCTAATGCCAAGCTTTCCAACTAGCATTTACAGGTTTTTCAAGTCTCATGGGATTTTCACGAATTTTGTAACTTGGTGTTTCTCTTTACCTGGATCTGTCATGCCAGATACAGATAAAAATGAAGGCTGAAGAATGCTGAAAGTAGTTTGCATACACTGAAAAGAGGAATTTGGAAACTAAACACAAAAGGGACTCCTAGCTTTGAGGTATGTGTTTGCCCTAATTAAAATGTAACATTTGCTTTGTTATAGTGAGACTGTTAAAAGCAATTTTTTAAAGTGGGTTATGACACTAAGATTGATAAAAGTAAAATAGAGCCTTACGTATCCTAAAAATACATTAATTACATTTCACTAGTGACACGGTGGTTGATTTGAAGCAATGCTTTAAATAATATCTTATTTTTAGGACCAAAATCACATATAAAATAGGAATAGTAGCAAACCCATATTAAAGTCCTGATTTTATTTAATCAAGAGTCAAACTATTCCCACTAGCAGGATTGTAGCTGTTCTCAAAGTAATTTGAAACTTAGGGTTTTGGTCTCATAATTTTTATATTAGTTAATCATACATTAGTTAATCATCCTATAATGAGATGCCTTGCTCTGTAGACAAGGGGAGGGCAGTGAATATATACCTTGACTTTAGTAAAGCATTTAAGACAGACTCCTGTAGACTTCTTGTCACCATATTGGTGAGATATGAGCCAGATTAGTGGTTAATAAGGTGTGTGGAAAGTGGACTGGACCACTGGGCTTGAGTAGTTGTGATCAGTCCAGCTGGCAGCCAGTAACCAGTGGTGTTGCTTGGGAATCAATACTGGGAGCAGTAGTGTTTATTGTCTTCATTAGCAAGCTGGATGATGGGGTGGAGGCCATTCTCAGCAAGATTGTGGATATCACCAAGCTGGGTGGAGCAGACAGTCCTCTAATAATAATGTAAAATGCAAATGCTTTGTCTTTTGGAACTTTGCAGTCAATTTTTGCTTCTTCAGTGTCATAGTGTGAGAAGCATATGTTTCCTGAGTATGAACTCAAACTGGTTCTGATCTTACAGAGTGGATTTTGCAGGCCTATCTGTTCCTAACTTTCACAGCTTGAGAAGAGAACAATACCTGAACTTGCCAATATGCAGGAACTCTAATTTTCCTGGGTTTTTTTAATAAATATGTGAAGAGGATGGATTGTATTGTCTAGCTCAAGATGATGTGGAGAGAAGAGAGATTTTGGCAATGGAGGAGGTTGACTTTGCACTGTAGATATCTGCTGTTTAGATGCCAAAAACTTGGATCTGTAGAATTCTTTTCAGATGCTGATTGTATTTCGTGACCTGGCTCCGATACAGATATTTATGCAGGGAAAGGATGGACATCACTAAGGGATATAGAGCTTCCTTATTAGCATCAACAATAGGGTGGCCCACTATGCCATGGCAGAGGCATTCTCTACAGGTGATGAAGTCCCTCTAAAAACACCGTAGCTATATTGAGATTTTAGTTATCTTTTTTTACTTGACATATAACTGACCACTTGTCAGTGCTTAGAGCTTGTATTAAAGAAATAAACAAGGGAATTATAGAACCTTCACTTGTTTTATGGATTAATTTTGTTCTGAAAAAAAAAAAATCTTGTTATATAAAACTTAGTGGGAAATGTGTCTTCTGTGAGAAAGGATCCTTAGGAATGCATAATGACTTTTAGCATACCAGAACAGGGGCGTTTGCTACCTGACCAACAAAAATCAGATGTTTTCTCAAAGGAAGTTGAAAATATCTATCAATACAGTTGGTAGTGGTAACTTCTCATACTTTCACTGGAAAATTATTCCTTCTCAGCTGGTGGTATTTATGTTTTTAAGACATTTGCCTTTTGGAAAGTTCAGCATTACCAGCCTCTGTGCCTCTCTTGGAGGATTGTTGCTCTATCTTTGTGTTAAGTACAGCTGCACCTTTTCCCCTTTTTTTTCTTCTTTGATGTTTTGGTTTGGTTTGGGTTCTTTTAGTGCTGTCAAGCTGCTGTTGCAGTTAAGTTTTGGAAAGAAGAAGAGAAGGTGTGGGTGCCTGAAAGTGTTAAAGACAGGTTGATTCTAGACATAGCTTTGCATGTTGACATTTCCACACAGCTTCATAGTAGATTTCTCTTGAAACATAGCCATGATATACTGCCAGCAAATGGGAGTGGTGAAAAATACTGGGAAGACCAGTGACTGCTAAAATAACACAAAATAGTGGTGCTGTCATCACCTGTTGCCACAACATAGAATTCAACAAAAAAATGCATGCGGTAGAAGACCCTAGAATATTTGACAGCATTGTGTATACAGATCACATTGAAGAAAATATTTTATCTTTTTTTGTTTTTATTCTGTCCACAGATATTTGATAATAAGTCATGGTGTTTTAGTAACCTTGGCACCGAGAGTCTACTTCCTTACTGGTATACATTAGCAGACTTCTCTGAAATGGTAGGAAGCTGCTTCTATTTTAATAAGCAGGGAACTGGGTCCTGAATATCTTTTTATACAAAGCACTTGGTTTAGGCCTCATGTTGTAATTGGGATTAATATTGGTATTGTAATTCTATAGTAAATGTTGTTAATTTTGGTGGGACATTGGAGAAGAAAAAGAAAGATGCATATAGTTTTAGATCTTCTTGCAGAACTATGCCTACCACAATACTACTTTGCTTTGATACATGAAGGTTGAATATATTCTTCTTGAGACAGCATTTGGAATTTGATCCTGTCTCCATTGTAGAAAAAAAAAAATGTTTACAAGCTTCAGTGGAAATTCTGGACAGCAACAAATCAAAGATGAGATTTTTTTTTTCTTGTACTGCAAAATTATTCAAGTTCTATTTATCTGTGTAAAGTACGATGAAATTGATGAGTACTGCCTGCAAATGATAAGTACAAAATTTTTAATGACAACCCAAATCTTCAAATGGCACTAGATCAACCTGATTTAACAGTAGTGTGTTCTTTTGCCATTGTGTAATGGTATAACTACTGGTAGAGGCAAAAAAACAACAAATAATATATTTTAAAATCTCAGGAATATTCAAACACTGGATGAAAATCTAAACTTTTGCAGCCTTAACATTTGGATTTTTTTAAATAAGTGAAATATTAACTACAAGGAGACACATTTGTGAAATAACTAATTTTAGCTCCATAAAAGATGAAGATTTTCTGTTGTGTAACTACTTTTTGGTACAGTTATACTTGATATTTTTCATTGTTTTTCCCAATAAAGTAGAAAAATCCCATTAAATTTAATCTTCGATATTAAAGAGGAATGAAGAAAATGTAATTTGAGTCTAAATTATAGCAATTGAAATGGGAAAAAAACTTGTCTTAAGTATGCTTTTAAGTAGTATTCCTTGTTAAACAGTAAAAAGAGCCTGTTTTAAGAAAATTTTTCAGTAGCCATCTGGAATTGACTTACGACATTTGTACAACAGTAGTTTACCTATACTTTTGGATTGTATTATCCATACATTTGCACTAGGCAGGGAACTAAAGACAGTTTAGGTTTTCATAAACATTTTATAAAGCCTTATCACCCATGGAGTTGTTTCCCAGCTAATGGAAAAATCAGGGATTGTTCAGTTTACATTGCAGCAACGAATAGAGAAGTTGGAAAAAAGATGTTCCAGTTATCTTGATGGGACCCACAAATTTTTCGGAAAAGTCATTCAAATACAGATTAACAAAGACAGTTCTAGAAAGCTATTTTGCACAACTAAAATGAACACAATTTGATATTCTAAGGCACAGTAATTCTTCAAAACTACATCTCATTATAAGCTAATTCTGAAATGTTTACTTTTATTTGTAGTCGGTTGTCTCACTCTCCAGGCAATGGTCATCCAAGACTGAGTTTTCCCCTGATAACAAATTAGCTATTATTTTTGCCAAGTTTCATGTATTGCCGTGTACTGTATGTGGGATAGCATCACTGATTTGAGACATAAGTTCTTAGTCATAGGTACTGTTTTACAGCATATACACTTTATTCTTGGGGATACTTTGTATAAAATATGACTCATAGATCATGAACAAAAGATGCAAACAGGAATGATTCTCTGATATTTCTGAAATGTTTCTGTTCCTACAAACATGAAATTGAAGCTGTTGAAATTTAGTGAGGAAAATGAGGGAGAGGATCACCCCAGGATAGCTGGCCTCTTTGTGACTGGATGGTTCCACCTCGGAGTAAGAGACTTCACAATGTGTTTTTTGCACTTCTATTTTTTCATAACATTGTTGAGTTCAGCAGCTGTTCCAAGTGTCTCAAACATTAATTGTTCCATGCCTTGCATGTATGTTTTTGACAAAAATTTTATGTGTTTTTATTTAACTATTTGGTATGTTTTTTATCCAGAAGAATGATTTAAATTCATTGATTTAGAAGAAAAATAAGGTTTTACTCTACATTAAATAAGTGCCTTGTGATGCTAGTCTTTTAGGAACGTTTCAATTCCTGTTGCTAGCTTTGTCTTTCGGCAAGCTTTTCTTTGACCTTTTTAATACTTTCTGTAGAGAGTTCTTGTCTGAAATTTTTGGGCCTCAGGACTGTCCCAGTCAAAGATGATGTATTTTCAGTGTAACATGGAGTAATGCATAGAAAATTACCATTATCTGTATTACACATTCAGCATTAATATGCCCATTTCTATTTTCTTTCTTCACCTGGGCTGGAACTGGTACTGTCATTTCATTAGTCATACATCTAGATACTTCAATATGTGTTTAGATTGATGGTACAAAAGATGGAAAAAAATCCTTGTCTCCTTAATAACTGTTCAATTATCTTAATTTTAGAGAGTATGTGACAAAAGTAAGCACGTTGAATTGTTTTTAAATCCTCTTAATTTTATTTTGTTTATGCACATTTCTCCTTTATTTCTATATGGAAGTATATTTAGCTCCTGTTTTAAATAAAATCTCTAAAGGAAAGATGTATGCCTCTTGAAATCAGTGGTTAATAAGTCTAGCTTATTTGGGTCAAATACTCTAAGATACTAGAGAAGAACTTTGTAAAGAGGAAAGTTGAGGTACAACAATAATCCCTCAAGGTTCATTGTTTGGGGAAAGTTACTTCTGCATACTGCTCATAATACAGACTTTTCTTGAAGAATAAAGTCTGGCTTCTAGCCGCACCTGCTTACTAAGCTACGGTACATACACTGAGGCAGGCTACTTCACTCTTTATGTACCTCGCCACTACTGTCTTAGAAGCCGTGCTAATTTGTTTGGAGATGTGATTAATTAAAACTTTCTTAGGGAAGACTAACCAGTAGACATTTTGGAAAAGAATATGGAGGTTACAAATTGCTACTACGTACACAGAAAGAGATCAAGGGATAGCTTAGACTACAGAATCAGTTTTTGAAACCTTTCTACTTTGTATATGTATCTTTTGTGTAGTTTTTTTTCTGTTGTCAGCTAATCCTTTGTGAAAGAACCTAACCCAAAATGCAGTGAATTTGAAGAGGTGCTCTCCATCCACCTCACTGGTTTTATATAATGCCCTGTGTGATCAAGTACCAATCACTTGAGTCATTTAGCATACACTCTAGCTGCTGTGTTAAACAGCTTTTTTATTCGATAAGGACCTTAATTTGATGACAAGCATTTAGTGTGGCCCTGATTACTGGACTGTAATGTACAAGAGCAGCTTATTGATTCTGCAGCAATGACAGAACTTTCTCCTTAGTCAAAATCCTCCTGGAAATTGGTGTGCATTCTGTGCTAAGTAGAGAAGTCTCTAAGCAATGGGACTATGTTAAAAGGGGTACTGGGGAATGAAGATATGTGACTTTCTTTATAAAGAGTACCACAGCTCCTGGAAGTGCAGCATACTGTGCTGGCCAAAGAGGTATTTGCTTGCCCTTTAGTTTCCTTTAGGATTCCTTGTTGTGTGATATTTACTCATTGCAATGTTGAGTAGTACACAAAGAACCATAAATAGCTAAATCTATGCTCAGGAATTATTCCATTTTGACTCTCCAAATACTGAGCAATTTGTAGCTTTTACAGTTAAATCCAAAATAACATTGCCTCAGGTAATATTTCCACAGTGAGACCAAAGATTTTTTTGAAGTCCTGTATTTAATATTCTAAATTTGCATTTTGTTGAGATTCTTGAAATAGTAAAGTCCTTAAGGACAGGTCAGAAGGCTTATAGACTGTTGAATGTGTGACAAAGAGGCCATATAAGAATCTGGTCAGATGTAGCTAATTAAAGGTAAATGAAGGACAGCTGCTTTTTATGTTTCCAGCACATCTTTGATCTGCTCTACCCCTCAGACCTCTGTGGACAAGGTAGTTAAATACAAACTAGGAGGCCTATTTTAAAGACATTAAAGCCCTCCAGGGCAATCGAGTGACAGTCCAAACAGCCATAAGCTGTTTGCTTTATTCATTAGAGAACTTTAAATGTGTCAAGAAATGGAATAATATCCATGCTCCTAGATCAGCATTAGCAATGAAGATTACAACAGCTCTGGGACACATGAATGGGCAAACCTCTTATGAAAACAAGTTTATTGAGAAGCATTTTAGTATAATGGCAAAGAAAATATAGGTTGCACGTTTTCATTGCAGGAATATTGATTCAATATGCATTGAAATATCTAAAGCTGTGGTGACACAAAAATCATGTAACCCGGTGCTGACCTCACTGGTCCCTTCAATTGTGTTCTAAAAAACTTCCTTTTCAGACACACATGATGGAAAGAATATGTCATATGTGAGTGACATAATAGCACATAATACTTGCTGAAGAATTGATGGAGATTTTACACAATATATAGCCTTTCACTTGTGTTGAGAGACTCAGATACTTAAGTTTGTAAACTGCAAGTGTTTATTTTATAAGTCAAGGCTTTAATGTCAATGCAACATCAGTAAAGGATGTAGAAAGTTTAAATAAAGAAAAAAATCAGTTAGCTATATAAACAATGCTTTATTGCTAGTCATTTTGGAAAAAGTTACTTCACACAGAAATATTTGCAAGTCCAACTCAGTATCTTTTTTGAGAATTGTTTGATATATTAATTTTTTTATTATTATTTTGTAAATAGGAATTGAAATGGAAATTAAGGTGAAGCAAATTCCTATAACATTCTAAATGGTAAATTCTGGAGATGCATTTCATGTTTTCTCAATAATATTTCAGAACTTAGAGAAAATATTTGCCTTTTTTAACGTGTGCTGTGTTTTGCTCCATTATCTTTTGTGTCAGCACCTAAATGTTGCATTGCTTCACTGCATAGTCAAACTCCCCATGGTACTCAGCCCCACTGGGACAGCTTTGGTACTTTGAAATCAAGTAAAGGCACGAAAACTCTGGAATTTTTAGATGGTCATGTCAACTGTCTTTTTATTATGCCATAAATGCAAATTTTGTAGGCCTTACCATACCAAGAACATTTCTACATGGCATTTTACCTCAAAAAGGCTCCATGTGAGTAGTGCAGTTGGAAATGCTTGCTTATTAAAATGCTATATGCTATTCGAGTCTGGAAGAACCTTTCTTCCAAAGAGATGTAGATGTAGTAGAATATCCTCTGTGAACAGCCACTGATTTTTCCAGTGTGATTTGACATTTCCTCCTAATCTTGCTATAAGTGTATTTAACTGTACATAATTTAAAACTAAATTGATCCTCACAATTGTCATAGATTTGTCTAATGGCAGATATAAAGTATTTCTGCAGCCAAGTCACAGGCATGAGGTTGATCAAGTTGGTAGGTCTGTGAACCAAGGACTTAATTTTTTCATTTTAAAATAAGCAGCAAATTAAAAATTCAAATTAAATTCGAAGATGGCCTTTGTTTTTTCTCCTTTCTATTGCGACCTTCACTATATGTTCCTTATTGACAAATGCTGCATTGCAAATGTTGGTTTATTACTACAGTAACCACTCAGTACGTGCATATACGTGTATTATCACAAGGTGAAATTTGCCCTTTCAAAGGCTATAAATGCATATAGAGGTTTATGCACGTGCCCAGGTAAAATCACAACTTAGGTTGGAGTATCTCACATTCATGGCATGACTATTTAAGATCCATACCATTTTCTATCTGTATATACTTAACTGCTGTAACTCAATTTTTAATCTCAGCAAAAATAATATAATATTATTACTTTTCTCTTATATTTTAATAGAACTGAACAGTTCATCATCTGGTAATAATAATGGATTCTTTAGTCAGGCAGGGAGCAGTGAAATCATGTAGATACTAGGTAAGCATTGACAGCACCAAAGATGAGCAGTTTGAACTGTCTGATGTGAATATTTGTCATGAGCGCATTTCTAGGTCTGTGGATTGGAACTTGGGAAGCTGAAGGGGAGCAACAACCGGTCTAGATGACATGCTACCTGAAACGCTCATTTCCATCTCCTGTCTTCCACACATCTAGAATGTGATTCTCCAGCACTTGAGTAATCTTTACTTAAAACCTTGAAGATTAAAACCTTAGTTTGCCATACAATCAAGGAGCCATTGTGAATTCAACACGGGCTGAATTGCTTTCATGGAGAGAGCTTCACACTGACCGCTTTCAGTGCAAATGCTAAAGGCCAAACATAAAAAATTTCCATCTGCTGCTGAAGTTCTGAGTTTTGGGGTTTTTTTGAAAGCCGTATGATCACTGTTCCCAAGCCTGCTGTTCCTCAGTTTCCAGATAGCAATACTGCACTGAGAGGTTGCATCTACTAAGGAACACTCTTACCTAACACGATGTTAAGCATGACCCAGCTTGTCCTCTAGGCATGCAAAAGCCTTATTCTGAAATGCATTAGGTAATGATGGTAAGTCAAGAGCTCCTCCTGGGATTAATTGTGATTAGCTAACACATTTTTAAACACAGACATCCTTGTCCACACTGCGGGAATAATAATATTCAACATCTTGTTTAATTAACATGTTTTCTAGTGTATTTTCTCAGTGTAGTCAAGGTCTCTAAGGAAGAATGACTCATGAATGCAGCATTGCCATTATGGAGTATTTTTTGGAGTAACTTTCAGTTTCTCCACATTTTCTAAGGAAAGCATTGATTTGGCTCATTACCTAAAAGGTTAATTAATGCTTGTGGGGAGCTCCAGGGTACCATTATTTAATCCCATACCACATCACTAAATAGGATCCTGGGCAAGAATTAAAATAAGTGTCACTTTATTAAGGGAGGGCTAATACGTAGATCTTTTCCAGCATAGTCCATGCATACTGCTGTATAGTTTTCCTTGGAGCCTACTTAGCATATACTGTAATTGAGATGGGCACAATACATGACTGCCTCCATGGGAAAGGAGTGGACCTTGGCTGACACGCGTATCACAGTGGGCCTAGCGTTTTGTGTAATTTTCTGAGGGAGATGTACCCTTATAGAACAGGTGAAAACTTTGTGTATGTGAAGATGGAGTGGGGCAGCAGACTAATTAGCATCTGTAGAATTGACTGCAGAGATACTTTTTTCCAGGCATTGATTATTCTTCAAATAATGCTGTTGCAATCAGGAAGAGGTTCCATGCTTCATCTTATCAAAAAAAAGTATTTTAGCCAACGGACGAGCAAATTTAAGAGGAATTTGTCACTGTTTTTATTAGGATACAAAGATGAACACAACATTCTTTCTGTCAGACATATATTCTCAGAAGTAAATACATAGTACGCATACAATATTTATGATAATATCTTACATTGTAACTATATGTAAAAGCCAAAATAAATACCAACTGGTCCAGCTATACAATATACAGTGCCTGATATGTTTATTGCCACATTTTCTGTGGCCAGTCTCCTTTCTGTTGTGTTTCTCCAGTGACTGTGTTATTCCAGGGAAATGAGTAACACAAGGGGAGGAGGGTACATAATGTCTTCTACGCTGTAGGGGGTTGTCTGAACTAACACATGGATTGTGCTATACATCTCTTGAATCCATGTTGGAATCTGTGTTCAGGGTGTATTATGCAGAAAACATGTAGAGGGTGAGCTACTTGGGTTTCTTTGAAAGACAAATCAGTGTGTATCATTGGCACTTCATATTTTTCAGTTCGTAGCTTTGAGGGTCGAAAAAGAGCTGAAAGCAAGAATTTGTACCCTAAGGAGGAACAAAGCCACAATGTTTCTGTTTTTATCTGTGCTATTTAGCAAGTACTGTTAGCTAGATTTCATTCTTTTTCTCCCTATTCAGTAAATAGACAAAGTATGGAAACACTTGGGGAGATGAGGAGAGCTATAATCCTGTGCTGCTGAAAACTCAAGCTTTTACTTTTTGCCAGAGGGTTAATTAGAGTACATTTTAACCAGAGTCATAGTATTCTTGGGCCATGTTGTATGATTACTGGTACAAGATTTTTGTGTCTGATGGAATAGAGGAACAAAGAAGAAAGGAACTTAAAATACGCACCAGTCACCAAAATGTTTGCATTGAAGAGATATATATGAAGATTGCCAGTTTTAAATTTTAACTGTGAATCTCGTAGAAGAAAATGTAATGTAATCCATAATGGGAAATGATTTTAAACCAGAAGATATTAGTTGGAAAAGGGAAAATGCTGTATTGAGGAGGGTTGGTTTGGGGGTCAATATTTTCTGTCATTTTATTCCCTCCATGGGCTCAGTTAATGAGAATATTTTACATAATAGAATTCTGGACTCCCTTCTCTGTCGTTGATATTCCACTTGCGTATGCTCAGAGGATGTCAATGATGACAGCTGGTTATTTCTTCAACACACAGATTTTGATTATGTCTTGTTTTATTGTTAGTATCCAGTTTTCACAAGGAATGTTTTCCCACCCAGAAGACAACAAATGTTGTACTGACCTAGTAATTGTTCTTTCCTATATTTCCTTTGGGCTCTTGTTCAGCTAGTTGGATCTGAGTTGTTTTAAACACAATTAGGCCATCATAAATCACTCTGGGTTAGTTTGCATGTGACATCACCAAAGAGACCCAATGGGATGATCAGAATATGTTTTTGGACAATCTGTCTGTAGCTTATGTTAACTACTTTATAATGAAAATAAAGTTTGTAAACAGTAGTCTTTACAGTAGGATAAGTTAAAATATATTGTACCCAGATATAGCTGTTCAGCAAATTAGATTTTCATAGTGCTAATTGAATTTGTCACAAAGCTGATGAACGTTAGCTAAAGAAAGAGCAATATATTTTATTTTATTGAGCACATCTCAGAGTGCTTGTAATTTAGTAGGGCCACCACACTTTCTGGGCAGGCTATCAAGTAGGATGTTGTAATGATTTGCATGACTACTATAGTAGATGGAAAAATGTAGCTTGTGTTTGTAGCTGTTCCATTAGCGTCTTGCAGAGTGTGCATTTCTTTGGCGCTCCTCAGAGAGCTGTGTCATAATCCCAGCATCTTTTGAAGAGTCCTGTCTGGTGAAATCAACATTTAAAACCTAATGCGTAATTAAATGATGAGACAAAGGAAAGACTGAGAAAGGCAGATAACCAATAGAATCCTGAAGTTATCAAAACAGAGCTCTTGCCAAGGACCTTGGAATTCATCTGATTCAGTTCCTGGAAAAATGCCTGAATTAAAAATTATCCTATGAGGACTAAGAAAATAGACCCAAATTCTGGCACTGTACAGTTTTCTCCCAAAATGGACGTTAATGCTGCAAAAACAGAATAGGGTGAACAACCCCTGGCCCCATGCTTGGCCCCCTACTGTAGGCTCTATCTGCCAAAAAAAGATGGAGTAGAAGATCAAAAACAGAGTGAAGAGGAGAAGTTGGAAAAGGAGAGTGGTTGGAAAGGAAAAATCTCCTAGTCTATGCCCCCTGCCAACACTGAAACACTTGACTGCAGCTCCACTCACAGAGCACCTGTTGGCAGCTGTTGGAGTAGTTTATAGGTTTTGGGACAGAATCAGGATAGAAAACTTATAGTTTATGTTCCCTGATGTGGCACGTGATTTGGCTTTATTTTAGTAAAATAGAAGTCATTCCTGGGGAATAATTATAGTAGTAAATATACTTGTTCTGAAATAAGGGCAACTTTTGCTTTCTAGAAAAAACATAACAAATATTAAATTGCATTATTTTGAATTACTCTCCTTACTACTAATTTTAATATTCTTTGGCTGATATCACCTGTGTTGTTTTCCTTAACATTGTGCATGTTAAATTAGAACTCTCAGCAAGTATTTTATGTCTAGAATTCAGTTTAAACATTTTAATATCTTCCCAAACTTTCATGTAAACTGCTGTTCAGATACATTTTGTTGAGAATGTTAACATTGCAGTATATGCCATCCTTCTCTTACTAATTCCAAAAATTACTTGTGTTTGTGTACAAAAACTTTTGCAGTGCTTTGTTGGTATATAAATATTATTCCTTAAGAAAAATAGATAACAATTATAATATGTGTATTTGATGTGTAAAGTATATCAAGCAGAAAATAAATGGTTATTTTTAAATATAGGTATTTATTATAGGCTGAGCTAAAAACTTTATTGCTTTTATTGGCTAACTCTCCTTTGTCTATAGTGAGAATTTTCCCTTTACTAATGCTTTGGTTCAGTGTAAAGGCTTACTTGTGTATCTGTATTATTCAGAAAGTTTGGATAAAGCTGAAGTAGAAAGTTGTAATGTTTCTGAATTTAATCCTTTCTTACATCTTACATAAACTTAAAAAACACCACGGTTTTCCTGTTCCACTGGAAACACTAAACTCATTAGATCTAAAATAATTGAAATTTAAAACTTTAAGCCTTCCTTAGATTTATATTCAGTAATGAAAAAAATAACTCAAATTTCTGATGCTGCAGTGTACACTGCCCAAGCAGAGCCTGCTTCCTGCATGAAGCCCACCAAGAGTCTGTCTACATCAAGTCTGCCAAAGAATGGAGCCAAAACGCAAATTCCATTAGTTCAATAGTTTGTATGTGGAACATTTCAAGATGAGATTTTCACTGTGTGTTAGAGTAATTTCTTTGCCTTGCTTAGAAAGAGAAAGCAGTTGAGTAGCCTAGCATGTAATAAATTGTCTTGGGTATTAGAGACTGTTAGCATTGGGGACACCTGAGCTCAGCCATATTCTGTGCTATTATAATAAGAGGGCAGGATCTGGACCTTAAGACACTGATATCTGAACAAGGAGAGCATATAGTAGAACATAAGCATATGCTTAATTTCAGTGGGCCTATATCATATGCATAAAGAAAGGAATTTGCAGATATTTTAATTTGCATAAAAATTCTTTCCTGAACCAAGGTTTTTAGAAGTTTAGCCATGAATCACCAAAAGACATTCTTTATTACAAGAGGTTTGTAATTATTTTTGCTATAATAATAAACATGATATAAATGCATTCAAACTTTCTAGCAAGTATAGTCTTCACAAACTGTTTTTACGTGTTGTAACATCAAATTTATTATTCTGGGTAAAAAGAAACCGTAGATGCTTGAGAATCTTAATAAACCAGGGCACAGAAAGTTCAAAAACATGATAATCCAGTATCTTGGACACACAGATATATATTTTCTCAGTATTTCAAAACTCTTTAAGATTTGTGTGGTTGTTTTTATTATCTCTGCACAGTGACAGGTCTCAAAAATACACTTTTACTGTGATCCCACTAAATACATCTTTTTGTTGTATGTTTGCTGTTTGGAATGAGGGTGATATATGAAATGGACACAGGAGTAGGGAAGCCTAGAAAATTTAAGCAAATTAGAGAAGCTCTGAAAGTTCTCCCCTGGCAATGTATGCTGGGGAGCATCAGCAAAATGGGGGTGGTAAACTTCTGGACTTTTCATGAGATGTCAGGTGGGTGGAAAAAAATAACTGACCCAACTTTGAAGCCAGTGGTGGCGAGTGTGGTCGGGATCTTCCAGATCTCCTTTTTTCTAGGCTTCCTCACTTGGTATTCACACTCTCCATTCTTGGACATGGAAACTCCCCGGCATGTAAATTTAAGTCCTCATGATGAGTGGGGGAGCAGGAAGGGGAGAAGCCAGGACTACACATGAGCACCAGCACAGAGCAGGACAGGAAGAACTAGTAAGGCTGCAGCTCAGACAGCCACCTCAGGAATCAGCTGTCATTTCAACATCAAATTCGTCTGAGCCTCTAGTGCTGTCTCACACAATAGCAGTGTCTTTAAGGATTAGTTTTATATGACAAAGAAGCCAGTGCCAACCTGAACTCTCTTTTTTTCAGCAGGACTTAATGTATTTATGTGTGATGTGAGTCAAATGTTCCTGCTGTTCTTAAGTCAGAAAACTGAGCAAAAACTATGATTCAATTGATCACATAGTCCTCACTTTCCCCACTATAATGAACAACTAGCACTGTTTACTGTCTAAAATCCCTGATGGTTCTAATGTACTACAGAAGAATATTTTTTACATACAAAGTGTAGAAGTACTGTATCATTAATAATAGGTTTAGGTTTTTACTTCTCAAACTTCAAAAACTCTTGGAGTCAATGAAACTTAGACTACTATTTGCACAAATGCTTATTAGGCCTTTTTTATTATTATTTTATAGGTCTTGTAGAAATTTGCCTGATGCATCCCCTTGATGTAGTGAAAACAAGGTAAGATCCTGCTGGAACAGGTTTTGTTGACATGGGAAAATATCCAAACTAGGGGCTGTCAAAAAATAAAATGCTAGAACTTCTCCAAGTAAGATAACTTATGTCTTTGATGGCATTTATATTTACTTACCTGTATCTACAACATTTGACAGATGGAATTTGAATAGCATGACACATTTCTGATTAGAGGTCATCTAAAGGTGTTAAATCTGTTTTATGACACATTTTTAATGTTGTAACAGAATCCTATAAAATGAAGAGGGCTATAATTAAATTCATTTACTATATGTATCGTCTGCAGTAATGCTTTTATATGTAATTGGGAAATACCATATTGCCTCAAAAATGATTTTCACAGATTTTTGGGGCCTGATAAAAATAAGGTGTTCCATATTCTCTCTGTAAGCTAAGTAACTTCATGCTTTTATCTTTTTTATCTGTCCCTATTTTCTTTTCTGAATATTTGTGCTTATGTGAGTACAAATGATTTAAGTGACCTGGAAAACTTGGTCAAATCAGGTTTTTTTAATCTTGATAATTAAGATGGAAAAAGAATAGTGATGTTTGTAGTTTCTTGAATATCTGGTGAATGGGATGCAGTCTAGCTGGAGGCCTGTATCTAGAGGAGTCTCCCAGGGTTCAGTATTGGGACC
>NW_010122473.1:0-5445 GCF_000699245.1 Pterocles gutturalis | reverse complement strand
CACTGGCACCGTACAGGCGGTCCCGCCAGCGCCTGGCCCTGTCCCAGCAGCCCAAGGCCTGCCCGGGGTCCCCTGCAGCCACACTGCCCACAGCCTCTGTGAGGAACCGCACAGCAGCCCCTACCTTTTATCAGTGAGACCACTCTAATCTACACCCTCAGTGAACTTTTCACATCTTCTGCAGCTGCAGGGAAGTCAACATTTGTCAGGCTACTGGAGAAACACAGTGATGAGTGGGAGATCATCCCTGAACCCATCGCCAAGTGGTGCAACATCCAGACAGCCGAGGATGAACACCAGGTGGGTGTGCTGGACCAGGGGAGCTTGGGGGAGTGGGAGCCATTGCACAACCCAGCTATCCTGAGTCTAGAGCATCCAGAGTCATCCCCACTATCATACCAGTTGGTCAAACGCTCAGAAAATTGTAAAGGCTACTTAGTTAGATACTACTGAATGCATATTCCAAACAAACACCCCTACTCCACAGGAATGACACAAGCTTGAAACTCTATGATCAACCTGCTCTAAAAAAGCTGCTGTAAAGACTACCATGAGCTGAGAAACAACTGTTCAACTGAGCACTTCCCCCAAAAAAATATACAATGCCATGAATTCTTACATACCGGATTTCTGGATTGGAAAAAGGAATCAAACCCTGTAAATATGCTGCTATGAAATTTTCTCTCTTGTGCCCTAGGAACTTTCAACATCTCAGAAGAGTGGAGGAAATCTACTTCAAATGCTGTATGATAAACCCACAAGATGGGCTTATACATTTCAGACTTATGCTTGCTTGAGCCGAGTAAGAGCACAATTAAAACCTGTCTCAGCCAAGCTACAGGAAGCAGAACATCCAGTGCAATTTTTTGAGAGATCTGTGTACAGTGACAGGTAATTACTCTCACAGTGCAACAAGAGTTCAGATTAACAGCTCCAGGTTTTTATGCTCAAAGACATGGAGCTGGGGAAACCCTTGACATTAAACTAGTATCTGTAAGGAGCAGGTTTGTTTCAACAGGTGAGAGGTGGATGGCATTAGTATTGTATAAATGCAAGAGTGGGCAGCTGTTTTTTCAGTACCATGATTCATATTCTAGGGAGAAGTGTTTTAGTAGTTCACTTTGGTCATTCCTGATGTAAGACTAATGCATTATTATATAAATTGCAGATACATATTTGCTTCTAACCTGTTTGAGTCTGGAAATATTAATGAAACAGAGTGGGCTATTTATCAGGACTGGCACACATGGCTTTTGAATCAGTTTGAATCGGACATAGAACTGGATGGCATGATCTACCTAAGAACCACACCACAGGTACGTTCACTAAAGATGAACATATTTCAGCTCCATCTTCAGTTTCCAGGAGCTTTCCCTTCTGAGCTATCCTCATGTCAGCAAGTGCTACAGTCACTAGCATCCACCACCCTCAGTAAGGATCCAAGGCGGAAAAAAATTTACGTTCAGCCAAGCATTTCAAGTTAATGCTCACTCATGTCTAGTATTAGTACTTCTGATTTAAGGACCATTTGACTGTTTAGCTGATTTAGCCTTTAACACATGACTAATGGCCAGGCTTGTATTTTTCAGAAATGCATGGAAAGGCTACTGATGAGGGGAAGACAAGAGGAGCAAGGAATTGAGCTTGAATATTTGGAAAATCTCCACTATAAACATGAAACCTGGCTTCACGAAAGGACTATGAGGTATGATCCCATTTTCTGCAGGCAAGTTTCAACTTAGAGGCAAGGCTCTTTTCCTACCTATGCTGAAGCTGATTACAGA
Source organism: Pterocles gutturalis (assembly GCF_000699245.1). NCBI lineage: Eukaryota > Metazoa > Chordata > Aves > Pterocliformes > Pteroclidae > Pterocles > Pterocles gutturalis. The sequence continues at coordinate 3,661 of NW_010122473.1, read as the reverse complement.
TAAAAGTAAGGTTTAAGTCTAGCTTCAGTTGGGCACAGTTGGAAGGACTTATCTTTAGACCCACTCTATGTTTCTTGGCACAGGGATGATTACTTCTAAATTATATGCAGAGAAGGTCATCTATTGGCAGGGATGTAAAAATTGCCAAGAGATGGGACTTCATCTAATTTAAACCCCGTGTTAAGCATTAGTTTTAACTAGAAAGCTGTGTAGTTCTAACTCCAGCAAGGACCTGAGTTTTGTGTACCTTCAGTTAACAATAGGACAGTTAAGATTGTGTTCAGTGGCCCATCACGTAAGTTACCTACTAAGCAGCTTCCAGTTCCAATGTAAGGGGGGACAAGGTCCCAACTACTTTTAAACTAAAATGACTGTATTTCAACAAGGTTTAAATATTAATCCTAGCTTCAAAATAAACAATCAGAAAGGCTTTTGGTAGGCACTATTACACACAAGAAACCCAAGTGATCTCTGCACACCTTCCCCCCCACACTTCCTTACTGACTCTTACTAGCTGTCCCATGTAAGGAATATCTAAATGTGAAAGCAGAATTTAGATTTTCCCCCAGAGGAGCCTGAAATACTCTGAATGGGAAGCACAACAATTCCAGGAAAAGTACATTATCAGTAACATCTACTTTCCTAAGTTTAATGTAGGGTGACCCAAATGCTCAGCAGACAAGGCAGCAATATTGTGTAATTCTGGGAACATTTACGCTGTGTACTCATTCCAGACTTGTGAGCAAGCATTTCCTGTAGTTTTCATAGGAACGCTCAAGTCTGTAAACCCAAGTTGAGAATGTTATTCAGCACACTTACTGCATTTTAGAAATGCTCTTCCACATAGGAAGAGAATAGCTACTGCTTTAATAGAACGATACATCCAGTTGCACAACTACTTCTCCCATCTGCTCCTAACCTGTAGCCAAAACAGTCTTGCTTATCTTGGAGCCATTTTAAATACCAGTCTTAACCTGCTGAAGAGGTCATCCCCAACAAAGGAAGCTTTAAAACTGCATCTTAGTAAATGGATTAGCAGTTAACTAGAAAGGGGTGGGCTAGACAGAGGGCAAGTGATATTTAAAAAGAAATACTCCCTAACTAAAAATCACATTCCTTGGAAGTGATTTGATATTAAGGTAAGAAGCATAAACTATCTTCCCCCCCTACTTGTACAATAAAAATAGATACTAGAAGGCCAGATCTGTGAAATACATTAAAGCTACAGTGCTACTGTATGTTGACTGGCGTATACAAGAGTAATTAAGGACAGACTTGACTTAGGCTTTTACTTAAGTCATAGGCATCAGTATTAACATCCCAGGTGCATTTGGTAATCTGAGCAATGCTGCACCCTTAGGATGATTTGGAAAGCAACTGGAAGAGCTCAATTGTTTTATGCACAGTACTTTAGACCATTTTTACTAGCATGACATTCTTCCATTTAACAGAGTTGATTTTGACAACCTTAAAGAGATCCCCATTCTAGTTTTGGATGTTAATGAAGACTTTAAGAATGATAAAATTAAACAGGAGTACCTGATTGATAAGGTAAGTATGAAATGTTTCCTCATCTGCTTTTCTTATGCAGTACTAGCTAGAAGTTACTGTTACATTCTTAAAATTTCTGATTATTTGTTTGGGGCTGGTACAGTCAATCTCCTTCATGGACTTAAGAAGGTACATAGCTGCAGAAAAGGTTTTTTGCTTTGCTCAAAAAAAAAAAATTTAACCCAACCTCATTGTTCTCACAATTCAAAGGAAAACTGGGTGTTTTTAAAAGACTACTTCTCCACTAAGACTGTACTGCCATACTGGTCATTAAATAGTTCACTGAAGGATACTGTCCAGTTTGTGTCAGCTGTGAGGTCTTCAGAAAAATCCTACAGTCAGCTTAGAGCTGTTTATGCCTCCTCACATTCTAGGGATCAAGGGTCTTCCTGGACAGAGCACAACACATCTGACAAATACAGAGATAACAAAACCTTGTACATAGTTCTAAATGCATCAAGTGACTCTTCCAAGTAGAATTGGGAGGGAGAGTCAACAGCCATTTGAGGAAACAAGGTGATAATAAATAGGTCACTCAAGTCAAAATGGTGCTTGCTAATTCCAAGGAAAGGCAAGATTTAGGAAGTAAATGCCCCAAAAAATCCTTCTGCTGCAGCCATGTGCTGTGTGCCCAGTCCACAGTAAAAAAAATACCCTAATACTTCATCCCCAATGCTGATCTGTAACATTACTTATTTCATTCACTGCAACACTTTAACCTTCCTTTAACCCCACTGCCCCAACAAGACTATTCTTGCAAGATGGAAAAGAGCATCCTCCTCTCAAACCATAGAAACCATTTTCTCTCTCTTGTTTCTGGGTCATCAATTTGAGATTACTGAAAAATTACTTCCAAGCCTAATTCTCCCAATTAATTAGCTCTATATCTAACTGGGGAGGAGAGCACAGTGTTCACTTCTGGAGGTATTTAAGTTACATCCTCACAGAGGCCATCAATTAACAGCTTAAAGTTACGAACCAGGCTACACTTGGACATGGTCTCTAACTCGCCCCACTGAAAGGGCACCAGCATTGTCTCCACCAAACTCCCTTCACCAGCCAGCATGAGAAGGTCAGCGCTACTTTCAGCTTGGGGCAGGTGGTATAGCACCATGCTGAAAGTGCTATCAGTTTTGGCTTCGTTTTCAGACAATCCCTCTCTTCCTAGGAAAGAGCTACCCAATGAAGGAAAATTCATTTTTATTTAATGAAGTAAGATTCTGTCAAGCATTCCAGAAGCTACTTTTCATAAGTACTTGCTATTTTTGAGTAATTAAGTTACTCGATTCTACCTAGTACTAAGTTATAAATCTTGGGTTCCCAGCCATCTGCTCTACTGAAAAGCATTTCACATCATACATTATATGTAGAGGCAGAACAGCACTGACCAGACATTAACAAACCATTTATTCCCCAAGAAAGAAAGGGAAAGACCTTATGATTTAGCTTTTTCTTTTAATGCATCAAATATATATCCTTTTTCTTTCCACAGGTCAAGTCTTTTCTGGCTTCTTAAGAACATTAAAATTTATTTGAATTACAACTCTGTGAAGTTCAAGAGTTAAACCCAACAATTGGTGTATTCTTAGACAATTTACTTTAACTGAATGCATTACCTGTGTAGCTTGTTAAGGCAAGACTGAAGTGCAAAATACGTTTGGAGGTTTTTTTGCTTGTCTGACCTGTGTGGGTTTTGATAGAATTTCCTATATAGCTAAAACAAAAAAATATGGGGGGCTCTGATGATGTACTTTGTGTATATTCTTTACTGTTTAATAAAGATTTAAAAGTATTTTTTGACTAATAAGTGGCTTTAACAGCAGATGGGTTAACCAGTTATCAACGGCTGACAACCCTGTAAACAGAGATAGCAGACGCTGAGGCAGGGTTGTTTTGCAATAACTGGCATAGTTCACCATTTTAAGACGAGACTGTTATGGCGTCCAGAAGCCTTTACTTTCAACTTCTGCTTTACTGAATGGCTGTTTTCACAGGATTTACGCTACTAAAGGATAGACGTTACTGTAGTCGCAAGGGTTACACCTGCAATAAACTGCAATTTAAGCATATCTTCCTAACGATCTCCTCCCCCCCAGTATATTAATTCCCC
>NW_010122472.1:0-15520 GCF_000699245.1 Pterocles gutturalis | reverse complement strand
CGCGTCCATGCCCTGTGAGGCAGGGGCTCTGCGAAGGGGGGGCGGCCTCTGTGCCCGCGTGGCTGAGGTACCTCTTCTCACAGCCCTCCTCAGGCCTTCCCTGTCAGAGCAGGTGGATTCCTGAAGGCACCAGCTGGGGTTACTGTCACTTCCCCTCCTCACTTCGTTTTCCAGAGGTCTGTCACTCATGCAGTAAACATGATCTGTGGGGTTATTGCACTTGGGGAGGAAAACAGTTGTTTTCCAGGCAGAGAAAGTTTTGTTACTTGGTACTTCCATTCCTCATCCCCAGAGCTCTTCCCGGCCTTCCCCTATGATGCACAAGTGTTCTACTCTTCAGATCATTTCTGTTGAACCAAAGCAAAGAAACTGAGAACTAGCACTGTGGAAAAGTGATTTCTCAACTGTTCTTCATACCTGGTCGATAAGAGCTTCTAATTTTCCCCTCACGATGTTTCAAATTTACTGGATCTCTCCTACGTTTCCTGCCAGGTGCTCAGGGATCCATTTTGCATCTTAGGAATTATCAGCCCTCTCTGCCTTTGTGAAATCAGTATTTAATATACTATTTTATCCTAGTTTAGCTTTTATTTTTTTTAAAAAAAAAGTCAGCCTACCTGAGAAGGAGTCAAGTATAGCTACTGCCTGAGAATAGAAGTGCCAAGAGCAGCATTGGAACCCTGCTCTCATTCCCCCTTCTCCAGCACATCCCACCCCAGGCTGGGGACTGTCCCCACCAACGTGCTTCCAACACAGCTGTGGCCTCGTTCCAAGGGCTCAGCCAGCCCCTGACATGGTGCCCACCGCCAGACCCCAAACATGCTTTTTGCTCTCGCTGGTGATAGGAAGCTGAGCTTTGTGGGCAGGAGAGTTGCGGTTGCCTCTTGCCAACACAGCATACCAGTTCCCCAGACATTATATCACAGCTGTGACCGTGGTCAGGCAGATTTGGTCGTCGATAACACTGTTTTGCCCAAGTTGAAGGGCACTGCCCAAGCTGGCTGAAGCTACTCAGAGTGATACCTTTCCATTCACAAGAATGATCACATTCCTGGGATGCTTAGATTAGGTTTAGGATTTCAAGTCAGCAACTGCTTAATAAAAAGTTCATAAGCAGAGTGGAAACAAGGACAAGATTAAAGGAGCTTCCTCCTTGCTTCCTGCTAGATCAGATCCCACCCCTCTTAGGCTTGCTTTCTGCCATATGAATCTTGTATTTCTTGTCAGACACTAATAGAGATTCGAGAGGAGGAACAAACCCAGATAAGCATCTGGCTGTGTTTTAGGGAAGAAGACTGAGGTCTGAAACCACCTTCTCTGCACATACACAAACGTGCACAGATTCCTCCTCAGACCAAGGAGCACAATGACAAGAGATTACATACCTCCTTGTGAAAACTCACCACTATACAAATATGAATTAAATGGAAGAGGCAAACCAAGCTAGATATTGCTGAAGCTTTTATAGGTGTGACACATGGAAGGGGCTGTCTGCTGCTGGGACCTGGGTGCCTATGATTGCAGCATGGTGGGGGTTAATTTCTGCAGCATTAGACAGAGTAGCTCCTTGTTTGAGGTGCAGGACTTTTTGCCACCTTGCTCTGTTATGCCTTAGGATGCAGTTTCACAGCTGGCTGAAGGGACCTGCCCTTTCAGCAGCAGTGCAAGTTTAGGCCAGCTTAAACCCATCACAGAGGCAAGCCCCTCCATACCCACCAGAGCAGATTCAAACCAAAGTTAGGAAGGACCCACACCACTGGCTTCCCCAGGCAGCTACATGGTCTTCCTAGTCCTGCAGATTGTTTGACACAAAGAACCAGGAGCTGAGATGGTTTAGAAGCTAAGCTGACAGATTGTTCCTTCTTTGGAGTGGAGATGTTTCTGCCAATTTAGGTCCTTGAACTACCTTTTTCCCAGGGCACAGCAAATGTTCTTTGGACCTTAAGGGACAGGGAGTTAAGGAGATGCCACAGCCAGCAGAACAGGGGCCTCACCAGCCAGAGTCCATCCCACTACCCCCAAGCAAGGTGAACAGGACAGGCCTAGGTCCAACCAGGAGTCTCAATCATCAAGGAAATTCATGGCAGTGGAGCAGGTCTGAGATCGAGCTGAGAAATCAACCACAGGCCAGGGTCCATTACAGGCATGGTCACTGGGACACAGCCCAGCGATTGCCAGGCAGGTCCATAGTGACAAGACAGATCTGAGGTCAAGCAGGGAAGTCAGTCCACATATCAAGGTCCAGACCAGCAGGATCCACAGCCAGGCACAGGGATGTTGGAATTACAGACTAGTCCTCCCACATAGCTCAGGAAGATACTAAGAGGAGTTCAGGGCTGAGCTTAAATAGAGCCCCTGGGCAAGGGTGGGGTGGGATTGGAGGCCCCAGATGAGGGTGGTCAGTCATTAAGAGATACAGGTGCCTCCAGGGCCCTGACACTTATCGTCCAGATACAGGAACACTAGCGCTAGCACCAGTGAGAAGGTCAGGCTGTACAGCTAGGATAGGATTTCTGCACCACCAGCCTGGACTTGCCTGCCCTGACCCTCTAAGGTGTCATTTCAAGTTACTTCTAATCTGATCTAACAGCAAACTACCCGTAATAGAAAAAAAAATCTCTTTTGTTTCCTCTATGTTCGTCTGGGCAAGCCCATTCAGCCAGCTGGTCTTGTGGAAAACTCTCTGATGAGAGCAAAGAAGAGCAATGTTCTTCCAGATCAGCCAGCTGGGTCAGCTCCCCCCACGGCTGCTGGGGCGTTGGATCCAGCAAAGGCAAGCGGGACCCTTCTTCAGGGGTGGGGTAGGAGCAGTTAAACACTGCTTTTGGCAGCAACCTGCTGTTTACTTAGCTGTAACACAAAAGTATTTCCTTCATCTTTGTTGTGTGATGAAGCCAGATGTCCGGTGAGGTCCAGATACCTCTGAGCTGGGCACTGGGATAGCCCACGGCGGGTGCCTAAGGATAGAAAAGAAGTCTATGGCAGATGGGGAAACGAAATGCAGATTCCCCGAGTCTTCAGTTAGCTTCGAAGTGTTAGATACATGCAGCGTGAAAGGATAAATCATTTATAATTAAAAAACAAACCGCTTATTTTTAGCTGCAAATCTACCAGAGTGCACGCAATTAGCAAATATAAATCACTTCCTGGCTCGAAGATGGTTCAGCACAGCACATAAATGAAAGTTAAAACATACGTTTGGGGAATACATGGTGCATCTGCTCTCAATCTGCAGCGTTTTGAAATCGATACAAATATTCTCCCTAGTTTTCATTTAACATGCTGCAGTCTGTCATACTACAGTGGAAGAACTAAAAATATATTAAACGAAGGAACTAGAGTGGACACAGCCCTAACCAGCATAAAATGAATAGCACAGCTTATTCATAACGACCTGATGGCAAAAAGTAGTTGAGGTAAGGATAAGCACTGGCTTGGGAGGACAAATTAGAGAAAGTTTCTCCTGCATTGTCTGCAGGATGCTTCGGAGATGTAATACGCAGACAAAGCTTCAGAAGGTGGCTCTGGGGAGAAGAATCAACTGTTTGATGCATGTCTACAGATTTTAAAACAACGAAAGGCTTGTAGTCAATACCTTTGTGGAATTAGTTCCCACAGGGAAAATGTATTACATACAAAACGTCTGGAAAAGTTTTTTTTTTTTTTTTTTTAATTAAAAGATAGCAAAGGAGCTGACTGTCTGGGAATGATTTGTAAGTACAATAAACCTCACAAGAGGATGATAAGCACAATTTTGTAAGAGAATAGCGTCAGAAGTACAGCAAAATAAAGAAAAATTAGGCATTTGTAGTTACTGACAACGTGTGTTCTTAAGTATCATGTCACATTATAAAAGAATCCTTGTTTTCCTTTCCATCTTTCACTAATACTCCTATTAATCTATACCAGATTTTTTGCGTTTTAACAATTTGAGCTCATATCAATCATCCTTTGCCCATTTGAAATTTAACTAGAATTACTGCAATGTGTTCAGTCTTCCAGAGAGGAACCTGGAGACGAGGTTAGAACTGCTCATGGGCTCCTAGAAACTGTGCATCCGTGGAAAGGCCATGTGTAAAGCTGGTTTCACCACTGATTTTTAAATGCTGACTTAACATGGAAAGCAACAATTGCTGGTACTTTTTAAAGATTGTTTATTTACATGTATTTTTTCTTACACTGAATAGGAATTCTAACTTATGTGAAGACATTGTCTCACTTGATGCATCCTTTGTTTTCTAGCTGAATTTTCAGGAGCAAGTGCAGTAAAAATAAAAACATATTTCTTCAAAAGTAGCAGGAGACATGAATGTAAGTTTTATGAATTCTCTAAAAAAAAATCAACTGCTCTGTAGAGAATAGGCACGTACAATAAAGACATATATCTTGCTCAGCAATTTTTTTCCAACGAGCTAGATGTCTTTTAAGTCTGTTGCAGGCAGTTTAAGAAATGCAGATATTGGCCAACATGCATGTGAAAAATTTTACTTTTTATGATCATGTAGCAAAAGCTTTCCATTTCGTTCATCATTGCATGAGAAAATCATTGATAAGCCTGTAATAGTGACAGAACACCATTAAGCCGTTCAGACTGGTTTCAGAATTTGTTTTCTTTGCCTGAAGAGGAAAGCAAAGGACTGGATGGCAGTAGGGAATGGTGGAAGAGAGCAGTATCAGGGGTCAGAGGACAGGTTGTAGCCTGGGGAATGACAGAGGGAGTATCGGGAGGCGCAATCCAATCTTGTTCAGATAATCTAGTTCAGTCTATGATCTGGGAGTACTTTGGAAATTGGCAGGAGACTGTGGAAAAGATAAAAGGAAAAGCTTTGAAATGGACCACAATTCTCTCCCTTTCATATGTGTATTACTCTGGAATTATATATTTATAGCAGAAGGACTCTGTTCCTTATAGCCTTGAATTACATACCTCCATAACATGTAATGTGCCCTTCTGGGAAAATGGGGGTGACAGAATGGGACACAAACATGAGCAACTACTTAATAACTTACGCAAATATCAGCGTGCTTATTGTGCATTATTTTTTGTTGTTGTTATTACATTATTTTTGGAACTGTGTGTTGGCAGCCCAGCATTTCATTACATTTGATATCCATTGTGCCAGGCACTTTCAAAGTGTTTATTTAACAACCAGACACGGTACAGAGCAGGACGGGCAATGGGAAAAGCGTGTGACAGCGATGCTTCCAAACAGTCACCCGGGCTGGTTATTTACATTGCAGATGCTGAGCTTTGTAGTTATCCTTCGGGAGGAAAGAGTTGCAATTGTTTTATTTCTGACTTTCTCATTAGCCCCACAAGTGAGTGTTGAAAAGAAAGCAATGGATTTACAGCTCGGTTCAGGCACGACCAGATTGTACTTTTGCAAAATATCTCAGGTAATCTCAGGTGAAACTCCTCCTTAACTTCAAGGGGCCACGATTCCTCTTACAGAGTTAGTTTGTGTTTTCTAAAAGGAATCAATTAACCCAATCCTCAAAAATCTGATGCAGGGAGGAGCTTATTAAGGCAATAGTTTGGAAGACAATTGATATTATATTCAACTGTCTTACTCCATGACTTCACACCATTTGCAGGTAGCCCCAGCACAGAGTGCAGCAAGTAGTCCTGCCAGCAAGGGCTGTGGCAGTCATCAACATGAACAAGGGAGATTTCACCACCTTCCTAAACAATCTCATCTTTGTTGCCAGGTATGTAAAGCAATAAAATACTTCAGTCACTAGAGGAAGAAGAATGTCACAATTTTCGCAGGAGAAAAATAGATTCCACAGTTTGTGGTTTGACAGGTTAATAAGTAGGCCTGTACGTTTACCTTTACAATTTATTTACTTGTAAGTCTACACAGGGATTTTCTTAGGGATTTGGCATCTTAAACAGGTTTTTATTCCAACAACATTTCAGTTCACCTTTAAGACTTTTAATTAAGACACACTGAACTAGAGATCCATCGGTGGAATTTGCGTGGAAGCTAGCAGGGGGGTTGGCAAAACCCTGATAGCAGGTTTTAGGTATCAGGTTTATAGGGTTGTATTGTACTATCTAACATCTCGTATTTTCCACTCATTTTGCATGTAAAACTTTTATTGATAGCAGCGTGAGTTTAGCACGCCACTAAAACGGAGACTATGCCCCTAGGACACAAAATGATGTAAGGTACCCCGGTTTAGTTATAACAATTTGGCTGCACTAAATCTTGATGTTGAATGTTTGATTTAGTTCCCCCATAAACTTCATCTGCTGGATTTATATATTTTGGCTCCTTTTATTTTGACTCTGGTGGCTAAATTTGCAATGGCCTTAAGTGAATGCAATTCCACTCACACCAGCAGCAAATCTGCAGCTCAGTGGGTATTTCTGGTTATATAAATACAGGGCCTCATCTGGCAAGATGCTGAGTGGACTGACTTGTTCAGGTTTCTATGAGATCCGAGAGTGCTCAGCACCTCGAGGGAGAAATTCCAGCCCTTGCAGCAACTGAACCTCCGCACGGCATGTCTGTGGTCATTTTTCTAAAGCCCTTTGTCCGAGTCAGAGTATACAATACATTTGCTTATCGTCTTTTTAATCACAAACACACAAAAGCTAAAATATTTATTTTCCTGGCTCTTATAAAAGCACATTTCTACCTGCAACAAGAATTATGTAAATTACGAGGATGATGGAGAGGGGTTTTTTTTCCCTCTCTTGCTCTGTGAAATTTAGCTTTCGGTCACATGGGTGCGGGGTTTTTTAAATAAAGCTGTATTTCAATAAAGGCTTCAGTGGGATTTTTTAATTCTTCTGCTCTGTTTAGAGGTTTTTTAAAAATCCATTTCAATTACAGTGAAAATGTCTCTGATCTGATAAAGGAGATGAAGTCACTGCATAGGCTTACTACTTTATTTCCATAAGGTTTGAAAGTTTTGTTCCCTGCAGTGTTTTGGAGCCCAGGAGTATTCATCTGTTTTGTAAAAGGAAAGTTCTACGGAGCAACATTTGGTCACTGTTGTCTGAATTTCATTATTCTGTTCTCCAGACTAGCAGAGGGGAAAAGTGCAAGTTAGCTGGGTCACAGTCTGAAATGTGAGAGCAGTCAACTTTTTCTGAAGTTTATGGGAATGAAAGGAAATTTAATACTGTTCAAAAGAGAGATTTGAAGTTGCATCATGTGAAAACAATTGGAGAAGTTTAATCCCTAGGTCTTGGGTTATTTGGTAACTTACATGACCATTTGTCAGCCTGCAAAAGACGAAGTTGGCTTTGCCTCTGTTAACAGTTGGCCTCTGTTTTGGAGTGGTATTGCGATGCCAAAGGAACAAATACAAGTTATATTGGTTTTATAGACCACTACTCCTTCTATTCTTCTTTTATCCTGTCAGCTTGTTGCCATTTCGACTTGTCTCCTCTGGGTTGCCAGCGCTGATCCCCCACTGATCTCAGCAACGCGTGCTGACAAGCCTTTCATGGAAAAGGGACTAGAGAGCTTGACAGCTTCTCAGACTTCTCAAATGCTGCATATGTATCCATAATTTAATCTTCACCTCTCTGACTGTTGCAGGACTCGTACATTTCATTGTATGTGGACTAAAAGTGATGGGACCCTGGGATGTAACTGGATACTTAATATTTTGTAATGTTTCTAGTGTATCATTTATGCTAGGAGATGTTGGTTAAAACATTCTTTACATTAATTTCTCTGGAGTAAATAGAACTGAAAATCTACAGAGCTTTAAATGCATAAAAATCAGAGATGTTTTCCAGAGTGTTGCATCACAAATTCCATCAAATAATCCTTAGCAAAATCTCTTACTCTTAGGAAAATTCTCTTATAAGGGAGTCTACGCCTCCCTCTGTCATCTCCTTCTCCTGCCACTGATCCATCCTCTCTGGTTTTGGCACCCACCCCAGCATCCTCTGTTTGGCCAGCGCTCAAGGTCTCTCTAGAGAGCTTTGAAATAATGCTAATTGTTATTAATGGAAAAAAATTAATGGGGTCAAAATAAAGACAACTTGTTTTTGAAGGACATTTCATACGCTTTTAAGTATTGTTTTGAGGGAGTTGAGTCCCACAGCAAGACTAACTTTTAAGATCTTTGGGGTTTTCACTGGCACCCACTGCAGCATCTGCCTTTTCTGCAGACTCACCTGATTGCACAGTAACTCCTCAGACATCTGTGCTGGAGTTCCACAAAGGGTTTGCAGATGCTGGAGTTAAATATTGATATTGAAGTCTTGTGTTCCTACACAGTATCACGAAAGAAAAAAGAAAATCTAGAGAGGAAAAAAATACTATGTGTGGAGAAGATGGCAAGTGGGAAAACTGTGAAGGAGACTGGAGAGGAGGAAAAGCTAGAAACAAAGAAGAGAAAAAAAAATAGGAGAAAAAAGTGAAGACAAAAGAAAGATCCAGTGTGCAAGCACTGAGATATAAAACCATTATGCACAATTTTGCAGGAATTAGTGCATAGTGAGAAGAATCTGTAGCACTTCCCTGGATATAAAAAATAATTCCTGAGAAACACCCAGCAGCTGTGCTGTTTAGCATCAACCCACTTGGTGGTGGCAGAAAAAATTAGTAGTATGGTGTTGAGATATGAGCTGAGGTGTGTTCTGTACCTGCTTTCCACCACACAGTGAGTTTAACAAACATGCATGGGGGCACTCAGCTACTTAGTGGGTTTTCAAAGCCTGCAGATAAAATTGAAAAATGCAGCTCAGCTGCTTTTTATAAGACAGTTACAATAATCAGTTCAAAGCTGAACAGACAATAGCTGCTAAAAAATTGACTTTGATTCCCCCTAAGATAGAGAGCCTGGGTATTTGAAACCACTAATGTCTAGTTGAGTTTTTGCTGCTCTTTAATTTGCATGGATCTATTCCATCTCTTCTTTCTCTTTTTTTTTTTTTGTGAAAACAGAAAAAATGAAATATTTTCCATTGCAAGCACTGCCATAAATGTTATCAACAGTAAATGCTTGAAATGTTGCCAGAAGCTCTGCTGTCCCACCTGCTCCTGCAAGCGAGATACTAATTAACAGCCCTGCACATGCAGCACATTTTTGCTTGCAATTTTGCTTTGCAATAAAGTAAAAAATAAATGGCTTCAATTTACATTAAATATTTTGCTCAATCAAAATAAAATGTACAAAACCGAGGGAGTTTATTCTGACCATACAGAAGCAGAAAGATTAGCTTTTTCAAAATACCTCCCTGATTTTCTCAAATCAAAACAGTTTACTGAAGCAAATGTGTATCTGCAGCATCACAAATCACAATCTGTCTTCACCAGGGTGCAGTGACATAGGAGTGCAGCCCCAGCTCCGCACAGCACCGCCAGCCCCCAGCACAAGCCCTGGCCTTCCCTCAGCCCCCGGCGTTGCACCCGGCTGGATACCACAGCCCAGCACCACGGCTCCGCAGGTAAATGTCCAGCTTTCGGTGGGGGAGGTCTTTGTGACACTCATCGCATACAGCTTTTAATAGCACACACACACACAAAAGTCTAAATTTTTGCCCCTGGAGAAGCACCAGAACCTCACGACTTTCTTTTGAACAAAAAGAAATAGTTCCAGTGGCGCGAGAGACGACAGTCCAGGGTTCCTGTGGGTGTGTGTTCTGGCACGGAGCCCTGTGTGGATTCACTGATGTCTACAAAGGGCTGGTCTGACAGAGCCACCGTTCTTCAGCAAAGCTCTCAGCGGAGTTTCTCTCTCTCTCTGCCATTCTGCTGCAAAATACCATCAAACCAACAGTATTTAACATCTTTGACAACTCTCCAGCTATCTCCAGTTTGAAATAAGTCGACAGGTTTCCTGGTGTCACCTAGAAGAGACACACAAAGGTGGGGTGGCCGCGTAGGACGTTTTAGGAAACCAGGCTCAAAAATCCACAGCAGCGCTGTGCAGGTAGGCGTGATACCCCCACAGTGTCCATTGAGAAGTTAAACTCGGGAAAATAAGGTTCCGTTGACTGCAGGAAGTCTGAGGGAATCTCTGATAATAGGGTTTTCATTTGAACGCTGAAAGCCAGAATGTTTTAAGAATGTTTAATGGAATGTTTTTAATATTTAATAAGCTTGACTAGTTGGTTAAATCACACAGGCTGATCGCTGCCATCCTGCATTAGCAAATCTGGCCTTAACGTATCTAAATTTACTGACCTCCCTGCTTTCCATACAACCTAGTGTTTCAACTTCCACAAAAACAACAATTTTATTACGAGGACACTCAGAGCTAAAACCAGTCAGCATGGGGTACACTCTGACCTCCTGAAACTGGTGGGAGCTCCTGTATTCCTGAAAAAGGCAGTCGGGCCCTAACTGGGCCATATCCATTTCAGCACGTTAATAAACTCCAATTTCGCCATTTAAAATAACACATACTAATTAACTTCTCCTTTTTCTTTGTAAAAGGCTATGCTTCACCCTCAAAGATGTAGGCATCAGGAACTAGGCAGGACCGTAATTTAATTTATTTTTTTCTCTCTGTCATCCAAGTGGTCAGACTCCCAAACAATTTTAATTTCTTACGAAAGGAGAAACACCTCTAAACTGTTGCTGAGCCAAATGAAACCCCAGCGTTGTTTAAAAAAAATCACGCTCTTTCATTTTGTGCCACAGCTTGTAGCTGAGCATCTGATTACTGCCATCGTAAAACTTCTTCTTGGAGGCCAACTATAATTACAGAGTATTTTAATGCTTTTATCTTTGGGCTACACTGGGACAGGGTAGATTTGTAGTCTCTGTCTCCTGTTTCATCCAGTTTTGCAGAGTCAGAAGGAAAAAACAGAGAAAACCTTCTCTCTCCTTCAGCTCTTTCTGGACATTAGCATCAGCGCAGCATCAGCACAGCCCGAACCAGGCTGCAGCGGTACACCTGCTTCAGGGAGGGACCAACATCAGCGACCTGAGCAGAAAAATGTGTACAGACGCGCTTGCCTTGGAAAAAGCCTTAAATTCAGGAAAGCCTCTCTCGGTAAGGATCTGTGCAGGCAGGTGACCCCAAAGGAGAAGGCAGAGACCCACAGGCTGCTCCCCCTTGTTGGGGCAGGTCTTTGGCTTCTGCTGCCGTGATGCCAAACTGGCTGGATTGTGCACCAGCCATCCCGCAGCTCTTGATAAAGCTGTCTCCAGTGTCTTAACCAGCATTTATTCAATTTCTTCTGCAGAACTGGATCCTACCCTACCTTGCTGGTGGCTCCTCCCGGCAGTCCCAGCCTCACTGCTGCCAGGACCAGCTGCCCAAGTCATCCTTCATGGACATGCTGGAGCTGATCGTTCCTGAAAGTCTCCTGGCCTTGCCATGGGAGGTTAATGGCATTGTGAAGGGACACACAGGACTGGGAATTTTGTGCCAGAAACAACACAAGCACTCTGCTTGCAAACTTCCTAAACTCCTCCGCTTCCCTCCAGCTCCCTCCGTCTCCCAGGAGTGGTGAATAAACACGGAGTCAAATGATTCAAAGCTTTGCACGCTCACTCCTGTGACACAGAACTTTCTTTGCCCGATTATTCCCTCTACAACTTACCTTTTTTTCTTTTTTTTTTTAAACCTTTCTTTCTGCTGCGGATGTGAGGAGGCTCACTGGGACCTGAAAGAGTGGAGGAATGACACGGAGGACTCCCTGACGCAGGGAGCTGTAGACAACAGTGGGAGCTGCAGCATGTCTAAACGTCACCCTGTGGCACCAGAGCAGCCACCTCGAGGGAGCAGAGCGTGAAAGGTTTTCAACAGTCCTTCCAGAATGGCTTTTATAGCGGAGGCAAGGGAGCTGAATGGATTTGAAGTTGGTGCAAAGTCTTTCGAAGCAGTGCTATGGCATTAAATATAGCCGTTAAATACAGTCAGACTCCTCTAGGGCTCATCTCATCCCGGCTAACTCTAGGGATGGATAGAAAGGTCCAAATTATGGCAAATTAAATGTGCCACGGGCAGGATTTCTTCACCAGCCTTTCCCTTGCTGTAGTTTCACTGATGAACTCCAGCCGGTGGGATGCTGGGAGCCACAGCCATTTTCCAAAATGATGCAAATTATAACCGGTGCCATCAGCAATGGGAGGATGGATATTTAATAACGATTTCAGGTGCCGTACGAGTCCATCCTAACGGCTGTGGCTTTGCCTCCTCTTGCACATTGTCACACAAGCCTGGATGAATTTCAGATCTGGACTGTTGCTCCTGGCTAAGATTCCTCTTCCTAATTAAAACTTAATTTGTTCCCTGTAATCAAGCTCTGTGTGAGTACATCTGAGTGTTTAGCCACAGATCAAAACGTTAGTTTTCAGAATTACAGTGCAGGTAGGATGCTGGGAGCAGCAGGTTCTGCACTGGCGCATGAAGCCATTTCCCATAACGGGGAATTGGGCCGTTATATCCGTTAATTCTGGCTTGGAATCACAATCTGTGAAAACAAAGGCAGAAAAATCAAATCCATCACCGGTCTGAGGCTTTTATACCTTCCAGCCTCTGAGGGAACAGTTTTTTTCAATGACCACTGGAAATTTTGCCCAAAACTCTGGATGCTGAAGCTCTGGGGATTAGACTTTGGATTTATCACACGGTAACACCCCATGAAAGCCAGCAGTGAGCAGCATTTTCCTGAATTGTTTTAGCCAGTCTGAAAGCGACCTTTGCTTTACCAGGCTGGGTTTGAGCTTCGCGCCAATACTTACACTCAGGAGGCTGCGCTTAGGAGCAGCTCAGCAGCCTGTGTCCTCACTAAGGACCTCGGAGATGCAGCTGGTTTGAATTGTGAATGAACGCCAGGATTACAGATGAAATCACGCCGAAGTGAGATGGAGCAAGACCCTGGGTCCATCCCTGTGACTTTCCCAATGCTGCCATCTAGAGAGAGACAGTCCCGGGTGGAGCACTGGCAGATGCTACGGAAGAGCAGGACTCCAGAGCTTTTCTGCCTCTAGCACGAGGGTTCAGCCTTTGGTGCATGTGCCCGCTGACACCAGCCAGTGAAACCATCACCCCGTGCGCTGGGAGTCACCCCGGCCCCTGCTGCGCAGTAACGGGACTTGTGGCAACGGCAGCTCTGCAAGACCCACCGGAGTGGGATGAGAAGTCACCAGGTGGCAGTCTGGTGGTTGGGCTGATTTCCGCTCCGTGTACGGCTGTGCTTGCTTTTGTTGGTGAGCTCTTGTGATGTATTTTCATTTTTGTGTGGTGGAAACGGCACGCAGAAATCTGATAGTGCGTTACGTAAACTCGGGGTAAAGATTAAAATGCATACGACTGGTGAGACATCTGGATCTAATTGGGCTCCTTGGGGACAGCAGTCTATAGCTTTAGTCTGAAGAGAAGCAAAGAAAGAGCAGGAATAATTTTTCATGCAAATACCCATCTGCACAGAGAGGCCGAACCTCTGCGAATGCCTCCGTCGCCGCGTCCTTGGCACAGGCAGCCCATTAAGCGCTGTACAGGCTGACCATGTTTCTCTGTTCTTGCACGCAGTCACCAACTTGGAAGGAATCCACTTGAATACAGCCCGGGGGTAAAAGTGAATTTCCTGAAAAAATTACAACTAACTGAACCATGGCGCGTACAACGGAAGCCTCCTGCATTCAGAGCTGGACCAGTTACTCTTCACCCCCAGCCGCCGTGCCTCCATTTGCTGCATATTCAGAAACTTGCTGGCACCCAGGCAGCTGCCGAGAGCTACCTCCTGCTCTGTGAGCCAGTGGGCAAACCCTCCCAGGCTTCTCCAAGAGCCATCGTTTGCCTGCAGCCATCTCCCTTCCCCATGCAAGGCTCCAAATCCCACGAGCCGAACGGGCAAGAGCTGCACGGGCACAAATTGTTTGTCATGGGGGAATGGTACTGACGGGAGAAGAGTTCAGGTTCCACTTGGCAACATTTTAGGAAAGGATCAGTGGGAGGAACTGCAGCTGAGATAAAGCCGTGAGAGCGCTGGAAGGTTTCCATCTCGTTCTGAAGATGCTGAAATAAGTGGGGAGCCCCAGGAGAGGAGGGCTGCATGCTGCCACAGAGCCCTTAGTGCTGTTATGGGCAAGAGAGCAGGTTTTAATACAGAAAGTTCGAAAAGAGCCCACATTCCAGCAGAAGGAACTTGGGACCGACCCGCTTTAAAAAGATGCCAACCATGAACTACAGGGTCACTTGTTCATGCAACGCTTCAGAGACAAATTAGAGCAGCCAAATTGTTTTGCCCCCACTAATCCCCACTTTCTGTTTTAGTGCTTTACAGCCGGTGGCGAGGAAAGCCCCCACGCTGCCAAGGGAAGCGCCAGGCTCACAGGCACAGGACCGGCATGGAAACCACGGCTCTCCCCACGTTGGGCACAAGCTCTCCCCATGTCAGCAGCCGCTGCGGTGCTGGGCAATGCTGCTGCACGCACCCACACTCACACCCGTGGACACCCCAACAGCCGATGGGCTGTTTGCAGAATGCTGACCCTTGGGCAGCAGCGCTTCCCACCTTGAGTTTGAGCTTTTACTAATATTTCCTTTTTTTTTCTTTACCCCAAGGCTGATCTAATTTTATCGAGCGGCTGTTAGAGTACGAACACAATTTACATGTATTCTTTGCAATTCTAGTCTGTTTTTATAATCAAACCAGACTGAAGCTCTATGGTGCAAATGCAAATTCTTCTTTTGTCTCAGTGTATTTTATAATCCCCAATTTACATTGTTTTCAATTTTGTTATTAGCCGACTGAGAGATCAAATGTTTCTGTGCCACGTATATCCCTACCGAAGAAGCTGTCAAGTAGATTTAGGCTCACTCTTTCAAGTGCTCAGACAAAAGGAGACTCCGCAGATTAATTTGGAAGTTTCCTTGCTGACTGCATCTGCCCTTTCCTGGCTGTGCAGCTCCTGCTTCCAGACCGATTAATCTGGCAAAAGTCATGGGAGCACCCATGCTAACGATGCCTGACACAGGGTGGAAATGGAGTGCTTCATTAGAGCCCCAAATACTCCAACCGTTTTCTCCACTAAAACAATCACAAAACTCCTGTGGATTAAAAAGGGAAGAAGGAGCCAGCTCCGTGCTGCAGAGCAGCGGCAGAGAGAAGGTGTTTTTATCACAGCCCAGCACCAAGTGCTCTTGGGGAACAAGGGCTTCTAGGAGAGGTCTGAAATCAATGCCAGGAAAAATCAGAAAGAGGGTTTCACAGCAGTGATTTGCTTGAAGAGAAAGAGGGGCAGCTGAGTCCCGCTCACCCGTATGAACTGGGCATGGAAAGAGGATGGAGCAGAGATCTCACGCCATGGATGCACCTGGATCACACGATTTCACCCTGATGCACCTTCCGCCTCCACAAGGACACAAGCAATGAACACGGGCTGGACAGTATTTAACTGCCCTGTGCCAGGCTTGACATGCAACTCTGCTTTGATTTAGTTTTGGGTTTTTTTCCTGCTTTCTCCCCTTAATGCAGATACCACAGTGCTTGCTGGGATTTTGGATTTCTTTAGTTGTATTTTATTAAGTGACGCAGCCTGGCTTGTTCTGAGTACTGCACTGGAGAATCACAGAATCACAGAATGTTAGA
>NW_010122471.1:0-2356 GCF_000699245.1 Pterocles gutturalis | reverse complement strand
ATCTGTTGAAGCCAGTTCTCCTTTTAGATATATATAAATATATAGTTTACAGCAGGAAAAACAGAATGCAAGCACAGCAAAGAAACAGTAATCTTCAGCTCTCCTTCCTGTTTGTGTGTTTGTTTTCTTCTTCCTTGTCTTTTTTGAAAGAAAAATGATACAAAATGTGGTTATAATCATAGTAATCAGTAAATATAGAGACATAGAATGGTTTACCTAGAAGGCACCTCTGGAAGTTTCTTTCTTCTTGCCCATGCTGAAGATTGTCCCAGCATTTGCCTTTTACTGTCCGTGGATCTGTTCTCAGTCTCCATGACCTTCCCAAAATACTAGACTGTTTTCTCCTGATGACATCAGCAAGCTCCTTCAGCCCCCTTGGATGCATCCCATCCAGTCCCACAGGGTGGTGCAGATCTCCTATGCCTGGGTCCCTCACTCCATCTTCCTCTACCACTTTGCTCCCTCAGACTCTGCTATAAGACCCAGGCACCTGGCAGGTCTGAGGGCAGAACTTGCAATTAAAGACTGTAAATTTCTGTTTTCTACACGGACTTAGCAGAAATTTAGAATATTTCCTCTACTGAAGTTATGGTTTGCAGCCAAATATCTGTGTATGGGCATCAGAACTTCAGTAATTAGGGAAGAAATAAAAGAATAAAGTGATGGAACCCCAGTTTCTCAGATCCCATGTGTTTGGGTTTGGCATTTTTGCAAATAACCCGAGTTATTCTCCTCAAACTGGACAAGATTAGCTGTTACTTCATCAGATTTTTTGAAAGGTTGCCATTATATTGGAACATTATATGTGAGTTGCCACAAGGCATAAGCAAAAGGGAAGGAGAAGGCAGAAGGGGAAATGGAGAAACAAAAAATAAAGGTAATTAGAAAAATAAGACCTTATGTTAAGTGTACTTTCACATATTGTATAAAAATGTGCAATTTAAAATATTTTATTTTAAATATAGACGCTTCTGTGTGAAGTTGTTCTAAAGAAGCTGGCAAAATAGAAAATTTTATTTGACCTTTGAGTTGCAGGAAACCTGAAGTAGTTTTAAAAGGTGAAGACTTTTAGCTTAATCTCTCTTTGCAGTTCTGGCCAATTTTAGTTCTGAGATTGCGCTATGCCGGGAGAGTGCAGTGCTCAGAGCATCTCCTGCTGTAGGATTCTCTAGTCCCTGTAACTTGTATATTATCTGCAACAACAAGAGAGGACACGCCGCTCTGAGAGAATGAGCAGTGGATATTGTGAACAACCTAAATCAGTTTTGCTTCCTATGCAGGAACTCCAAAGAAGTTAAGAATTGACAGCAGGTAATAAAATGAAGTTTGGCTTTGTGGCATGGTGGTGAGAAAGGGAAAAGGGATGAGAAAAACAACAGATGCAGCTCAGTCATAACTGGTGATGCTTTCCTGTGAGAGCGAGCCATGGTGCTCTGTCTCATCTATCTCTGATAATAGTCAGCAAACCAGTGAGAGATTTTAAAGAACAGCTTAAGTAAAAGATTTGTCTGGGAAAGATATATGAGGAAAAATTTAGTAGTAGAATACATAGAATACACTGATTGAGCTGAAATGAGGAGGAGGAATAACTAGAGATGATTTAAAACTCGGTATTTCCTTCCCTCAGGGAATTCTGCTAACTTCAGCATTTATGCTGAATGCGAATAAAGAAAAATCATTTTTGTGTGAGAATGGAGGGTTATGAAAAAAATCATTTTTAAAAGTATGGTGTGGAGTTTTTATAAAAAACCAATCTGACATTATGTCTTCCTTTGCTGCTTTTGTTGAGTCCTGGGAACAACAATTCAGAGACGTCTTCATTGATCACTATGAGCTGGGGTCACTGGCCAAGGACTTTCATCCTGGTAAATCATGTTTATGTGCCTCCTGCTCTGCACCCAAAGAGGTCTACCAGAGTGCAGGTCACAGCGTATGCCAGGATTTGCATGAGTGTCTGGCAATACAGGTGGATGCAGATCAATGTCAAAATGAGAGAAGATTTGACAAAATGACAGATCCCAGTTGATTCTGAGTGACCTTGGCACCATGAGATACATTTTGCTTCAGGAATTTTGGTGGAAAGAATTATAAATATTTTAGTAAAATTACTGAAAATATGTTTGTAAATTAGAGAGGGGAAAAAAGTGAAAATTACCCATCAATTCCCAAACTGGCTTTCCTCTGTAAATATAGCATCAGCAAGGTTACTGTATGTTGTGACATTGTGGAATATTTTCATGTTGTGTATAACAAGCTGAGGAAGATGCATGTGCTCTCAAAGGAAAATTGTGCTTAGAATCATAGAATCATTAAGGTTCGAAAAAGATCTCGAGGATCATCAAGTCCAACTGTCAAC
>NW_010122470.1:0-1273 GCF_000699245.1 Pterocles gutturalis | reverse complement strand
TGTATTCTATTACAGCCACATGAGATCCTTAACGCCACCACCTCATGGTCACTGCAGCCAAGGCTGCCCTCAACCTTCACCGCTTCAACCAGACCCTCCTTGTTCGTGAGAATAAGATCTAGCAGCTCTCCTCTCCTAGTCGGCTCGTCCACTGTTTGCCTCAGGAAGTTATCATCAATGCATCGGAGAAACTTCCTGGACTGCGGATGGCTGGCTGAGTAGGCCTTCCAGCAAATATCAGGGTAGTTAAAATCCCCCACAATAACCAGGGCCTGTAACTGCGATGCTGCTACCAGCTGCCTGTAGAAGGCCTCATTGACTTCCTCATCCTGATCCGGTGGCCTGTAATAGACACCCACGACAGTATCACCCATGACAGCCCATCCCTTAATTCTCACCCACAGACTCTCAACTCGCTCGTCACCCACCCCTGGACAGTACTCAATACATTGTAGTTGCTCTCTCACATAAAGAGCAACTCCCCCACCTTGCCTTGCTGGCCTGTCTTTCCTGAGAAGGGTGTAGCCACCCATGACTACATTCCAGTCATGTGAACTGTCCCACCACGTCTCTGTGATTGCCACCAGGTCATAATCTCCTGACCGAACATGGATTTCTAACTCCTCCTGCTTATTCCCCATGCTGCACGCATTCGTGTACAGGCATTTCAGGGAGCGAGCTGAGCACCCCAATTTCACCCTAGGAGGGTGGGAGAACCCCCGGTCTTTATCAATACCAGAGCACTGCCCCACTTGGTTTCAGACCAATCTCGCTACCAGACCATTTTAGATAAACCACTGCGTAAACAAGACACTGTGAGTAGGCCCATTGATTTTAATTATGCCTTTCACAATTGGTTGTGTGTGCCTGTGTGCATGTGCATGTGAGTGTTTATATGTCTCTTTGCAGAATCAGGTTACTCTTACGTCTGACCTCTGTTATTGACTGAACCTAAGTGAGAACTCTTGGTAATTATATCCTCCAACCCTTCATATTAAGCATTGTCTAACAAGTTGTTGCTCCCCTTCCTTAATTATTAGGGATTTTTATTTTCCCTGGGTTGCATGATGACACGATTAGTTTTTATTCAGAAATCTATTGTATCTGGTCATTACACACAGTATGAAAAGCCCTGGTAGTCTGCCACTGGGTATGGATTATCTTTTTCTGTGCCTAAATAACTACAAATGTTGAAGGTAATGCTCCCCATCTGTGACCCTTTGCAAAACACTGAATATACCTTTTCATCCAGGTCATTGATAAAGAGGTTAAA
>NW_010122469.1:0-13288 GCF_000699245.1 Pterocles gutturalis | reverse complement strand
GGAGCCCCGCTAGCCATTTGGCGACACGACCCACTTGTAGGTGGCCCTGGACAGCCTGGGTCGCTGTGCAACTGCAGGAAAGTCAGCCAGGAAAACATAAAGGGAAAGCAAACAACTCTGAAGTCACTTTGATTCCAAAAGGATGAAAAGATTTAACAGTGCAAGGGGAAAAAAAAATGCACTAGATTTACATCAGCCAGAAGGAAAATGTACTTGGGCAAACAGCCCTTGCTTTTGAGTAAGAGCTCTTTTGAGAGGTGTTTTTATTCAAGTCTCCCAAGGAATGAAATCAGTTACTCTGTCTTGTCTAAACTTTGACTGAATATATAATTTCATTTAGCTAGTAATTGGCTCCCTTCGCCTTCATGCGGAGACCCAGGAATGCTGCCAAAGATCCCTCCCGTCTGGAGTCTGCAGTGGCAGCAACCCAGCTCTCGGGTTCTGCTTCAGACCTTTAACTCTTGGCAAGGCCACCGGGACATGTCGCCTGCTCCTGGGTCCAGTGCGGGGGGGTGGACCTGCCACCCTGGCCCGTGGGCTGCAGCAGAAAGGGCGGCAAGCGCTGCAGCTGGGAAAGGACGATGCCCTCCACCTCCCTGCCCCTGACGCAGGGGGCACAAGCTGCCTTGGAAAGACCTTGCGGATACAAAGTGCCAAACATGGCAGAGTACTGCTCCTAAAGCCACCCAAGTGACCAGCCGCACCCGTAAGAACATAAAGCTGGCATTGAAAAGCATTCTCAGAGCATGTGTGATACTTGAAAAAATGTTTTGAAACAAATACAAAATGGGTCCTAACAACCTGGACTTTTTAAGAAGACAGACAAAAAGAGTTAGGCTGACTGGAATTATATGTAACCGGGCATGTGGCATCAAAGGGAATGGCAAAGAATCTCTATTTTTTATATAGCTTAATAATCTGAAAAGCCTAAGACTGAAGTCAAGCTTTATTACAAGGCCCTATTCATCTGCATTTGAAAGTTACATGGCCACACTTCCCAGCTGCAGCAGGTCAGTAGCTGTCAACATCAGATTGCTCTGCTGTGCTGCTGGAACTCTGACCTCAGATGTTCCTCCTTGATCTACCCTGGAACCCGGCAGCTGTTTTGCTAGGAGTGTGCATCAAAAGATCAAAGGTGACCACACGCTCACACCAGCTCTGCTGTGGCCAATGGCCCCAAAAGGACATACACAGCTTTGCCACAAAGCAGTGACCAAGATTTCCAGGACCAGCAACACTCATTATAGTTTTAATGAAGCAAAACTGGTAATAGACTTCAACTGCATTGCATGGCCATGAGTCAGAGCGTGGTTTTACCTTCCCTGTGCGCAAACAGAAACAGAGCAAGGACAGGAGGAAGGGGGTCCCTACAGATGACAAAGCCAGCTACACATCACTGACTTTGAAGCTGCCTTTCCAAACCTGAATGGCAGAATTTATCATTTGAAGTGCTACTGCTGCTAAAGAGGCTTCATCTTTCAAGCGGTCTTCATACGTTTCTATTATTTTTCATTGTTCTTGACCACAGCCCAGGAATCTTAGGGACTCTTGTTTGGTTTCAAAGCCTAATGTGCCCCTGGAGCAGCTAGGAACTTACTTAAGATGGTGTCCTGGGTTAAGCTGAGTAACTGAATTTGCCTTTTGGGTTTTTGAAATATTAGAAATACAATTATTTCAGAAAAATGCATTGTGCCAGACTGTATTTCTGTGCTTTCTTCTTGTTTCTTTTGGGTTCAGTTGTTGCTAGTCTTGAATATTTAGGAATAATCAATTCCCATTGACTTAACTGGGGAAAGAACTTGCTATGTTACGGAACAGACTCAGCATAAGATGGATATCTCTGATAGCAGAGGGCTGGCCTTCAGCATCGAAGACACTCTTTTGTCCTTTGAATTTCCATGCCTACACTGGCTCACAGCAAATTCAGTTACACAGGGATGTCACCATGATGTAAACAAGAGCTTCCATATGTGACAAAGAACTGTGATTTTTCTGCATACCAGTTTGTGTCTCTGCTGTGCACTGATAAAATAATTTACCATCCTGAACCAAGCATTGGTCTCGCAGAAGTTTGTGCAAGTTTTGCCATGGACTTCAAGAGCAAATTGAGTTAGAGGAATTCAGTCTGTAACTCTTAGCACAACTACATCCTACAAAACAGTGTAGGCACATACTCTGTACTATTACAGGAAGAGATAACAAAGTCATTACATACAAGAAGAGTCCAGGACCTGGAAAACAAATCAGTACAGAGCTAATTTGCTATGTATAGGTTCTCCTATTGATTGCCTCTGCCATGGCACATGATGCTCTCTAAAACTGCTTTGATTCATCACCTAATATATGTTGGTTAGTGCTCCTGGGGCTCCTGAATTCATGCCTATGAATAAAGAGAAAAGAAATCACTATCCTTGTCTTGGAAGATCTTAAAAATGAACACAGAAAGGAGCAAAGACAGCACAAAAAATGCAGTCTCATAACTGACTGTAATTTATAAACTGTGACATTTGGGAAATCTAAACCTCTGGCCTGGAGATGGGATGGGATGGGATGGACTGTCCTTAACAATGAATCACTGCTCCGGTATTCCCTCCGCAGGTTGACTGTAGAACTGCCTGAGATGTGGATATGGAATAGGAATGAATATCCTTCTCTCTGGATATTACCTTAACAGCTAAGTAAATTCCATGCTCTTCTTATTGTAACAGCATTTGTAATCAGTTCTATGAAGTTAAGCTGCAAAACTGAGTGAAGAAATGATGATCATTTCAAAGCTAGGCTAGCAATTTTTCTCTTACTCTGTCACTGTGGTAAACACAGGGAAGCTATGAGAATGCCCATGGAAAAAGCACTGGCTGATGTACAGAATATGCACTCTAAAAAAGAAAAAAAAAAAGATGTTTTATTTCCTTTGAGTGTCATCCAGATACAGACAACAATAATTGTTCAAACTCTGTAGGGATGCCTTTACTTATGCTAGAAGCTCTTGCTGCTTCCCTTGCTGCACAAAGGAGCTTTTTCACCAGATATCGATGACAGGTCCCATCCCTGCCAACTTATAGCTTGGCTTTTTCAGAGAGCCTGTTCCTCAAGGTTTGCAGATGCTTCAAACCCAAGCCAAAGAAAGCCAAGGTGCTTTGCACCTCACATCAACCACGTAGCACCAAGCATGATTTTGTGCAGGGCAGGGCTTTTGTTCAAGAAACTTCAGCACAGCACTGATCAGTTGCTTAATATAGCCACTGTTGGGGAGTGGAGGGGACATGTGGCATCAGACAGGGTCTCCTGGCTGGAAGCCGTGAAAGTCTCTGCCTTAACTTACCTGGAGGCTCACTTCTATGTTCTGACTTTTATTTTGCAGTTCTTTTGTTAACTATACTAACGAAAATAAAATAAACCAAACAGCAGATCCTATTCTGGGCCTCATGAGGGTTATTGATTAGAAATCCACATGATAAAAACTGCTATAAATGTGAGTGTTGGGAGGATAATTCCTGAAACCATACAAAACTGTATGGCACAGGACACTTCAGTGTTGCTGCAAAAACAAGACTAACAGAAATATTTTGTAGTGCGTATGTGATAAGAATCTGATTGGGATCTCACATATATTTGAGGCTATTTTTTAAAATAAAACACCTTGTACATAAATGAGTAAACACACTGTCACAAACATGACTCCTGTGGTTTTTGCTAGCTTCCAGAATTTTACTGAAGGTAGTAGGTGACACAGTTTCAAATACTTTTTTTCTAATTTTCCAGCTTAACTGGATTTACTAGGAAGACTTGTGCCCAAACAGGAGTCAGGGGCTTTATTTTGTTCAGTGTGAACGTATATATTTGGGGTTTTAAGGAAAACATCGTTTGGCTGACTACCACAGGTGAAACTGAAATTATTATTTTTCTGACATCCACTGATGGTTAGAGCTCCTGCACTTCCAGCTTCCCATGGAGATGGAGCATGAACTCCCTAGTGCATGTACACTACGTGAATACTGGAGTAAAGTCAGGGTGGTCACTGTGAAGGGTGTCTGGGATTAGATGACAGAGAGCCCAGGGTTATTCTGATCTAGCTTCAGTTCAGTTCAGTTCCCATTCGTTGCCTGCTATCACTACGATGGCTGTGCTGTCCCCAGGAGTAATGACCAGCTAGGAAAAGCTTTCCCTCTTCTGCCAAAGCTCATATGCCACAAAATGTGGCTTGCAGGGCCATGGCTGGGCAGTGCCTTCTGCCTCGTCCCTGCAGGACAGTCAGGCAGGGCATGGCTCCCACAGCCAGCAGCAACAGCTGCCTCCTGCTTCTAAATTCAGGGACATTTAATCCAGCTGTTTGAGTTAATACTGAATCTACCTGTTTCCCTCTAAGCTGCAAATTTTCTTTTACACGGTTTTCTTTTTTTTTAAGTTGATCAAACTGTTTTATGATTGATCTTAGAGTAACAAAATGGCAGAAAGTCTTTAAAGCTCCATGCTGGCAACAGAGAACCTTGGTGAACAGCAGAACCCGTGTGAACAGCATATTCTCCATTTCCAGTGCTGCTTTGCAAGTTTCTAATTTCACCAGTTCATTGTTAAAGTTTGTTGTGATGGAATACCTGTCTGCCTTTCCTTTTTTAACTTACATAATCGTATGGGAAGTTCTTCATATGTATGAGATTGTCCCAGTCAGGTTCACTCTTGGCCTTTACGAGCACCCTGTTAATTCTCCCCATCGCTTCAGCTTCCAGCTCAGGCCTGGGTTTAAGAAAACAGTGCAAACATCTGGGAAATAAACTCATAACTGAAGGTGCGTAGTTCGTCAACTCTGCAACTTGTATCTGAAACCTAGAGTGGCTGCACATCACCACCTATGAAGGGTCTTGTGCAGGGCCCAGCAACACACCACAGAAACTCTCCTTCTTTATAATGTAGCCCAAGAGTGTGCTCTCTCCCTCTGACTTCATCAGCAAAGATTAACTTCAAACCCAGACATGACCTCAAGAGCATCACTTATCGTTAGGAGGGAAAGGTGCCAGCGAAGCCACAGAAGATAGCCTTGAAATTGGCCGAGAACTGACCCAACACAAAGTATGAAGATGACCCTTCACAGTGATTCCTGGGAGGCAGTCAAGGACATCATACGGAGTAATACAGACTAACTGTTTCTTGCAAGATGGGAAAGGAACAGGTACAGAAGCTGAGGTGAAGGGAAGCTGCTGTCAGAGGGGCTCTCTTTGTATAGAAGGAAAACACAACAGGGAGTGAGAAAAATTGTGCTAATAACTTTTTAAGATGTTGGATTCCTTACAAGGTTATAATTAGTTTTGTTTATTGTTGATTGCAGTGCAGCAACTTCTTGTGAGATATCAGTGAAGTTACTTAGCTCTCCAATGACTTGGCTTATCTACTTACACACTAGAACAAAATGTATGCTGCCTGGAAACTTCTGTGAGACTCCTCTATTTAGTATTTGACAAGTATTTGGAGATTTCTAGATAAAGGTTGCAACAGAGAATTTAAAAAGTAAAATAAATAATTGCTTATGAGATATGGTCATCGTTCTTGAGAACATAGGCTTTTTTGAGTAATAACTAACAAATAAATGACAATTTGATAGCCAGCTGTTGGGGTTTCCCTTCTATGAATAGTATGAATCAACAGCAGCATGTACACACAGAGTTCAAAAGCACAGGAATGTAACTGTAAGGGATCTGAAGCAAGCTGATATTTGTAAAAGCCGGCGCTATCACAGCAATGCAGACTGGCAGCAGGAACAGAACTGCAGTCAAAGGTAAGATTTGGTGCAGTCAGCTGTAGCAGAGAGATGCTCATACTTTGTCACCAAAATCCCAGCTGTGACCTAAGAGTCAACTGTTTCTTAGATGTCTTAATACCGAAATGACGCTGGACAAAAGACCTGTCTCTAAAGCTACTATTTACTTCAGGTCTGGGCCCTGAACAGATGTTCTTATTCTTGGAATGGATTATTGTCTGCTAAGGAAATGACTTAAGTCCATCTTATTTGCATGTGAACTATATTCACATATTACATTCAGTCAGCAAAACCAACACCCTTGCCTGCTAAGCCACATAGTCCACATTAAGCATTTGTTCTAACTGTGCAAATATTGAATTGCTCCAAGTCATCAAAGTCAGCTAATACTCTTCATAAAGCCAGCACTACCCTGATTCAGATGTTTAAAGTCGCCAGAAAATAATGACTTTTGAAACTTTTATTTGAAGCTGAGAGATGGGTGCACAGCAGGTCTCTCCATATTCATGTCCCCTCACAAAGAAGGGCTTGTCCCGATGCCAAGGGAAAGCATGGGGAGGCTTCTCAAAGGGGGATTCATTCAAAGAACAAAAAGCTCCAACCTCTGCCCCTATGAGAGTGCCGGGAGGTTTGCCTGTTTTGTTGCGTTTTGTTTTTTAATTCCTCCTTCAACAGATGGGCAACAGTCACACACCTCGTCAGAAGAGTTCACCCAGCAGGACAGTCAAGCTTCCAGCAGCCCCACCACGGCACAGACAAAAAGCGGTTTCTTTAAAACAGGCCCCGCCCTCGGGCAGGTAGTTTTGACATTCAGATTCAAATGGTGCCATGGTCAAGCTCAAGCATCGACAGTTCTGGTGGGTCCCGCTGGACACATACGGAGCATGTGGCTCACTAATAGCTAAAGGGCTGCTGGCACAGGAGACTCACACTGCCCTGGTATCACTACAGCATACTGCGTTCACGTCTGTTTTTCTGAAAAAAGTTTTGATCTTCAAAGTAATTTGAATGGCAAGTATGTATTCCTTTCATGGCAATGTGTTTTTCTCGTACCTCAAATACTGCCACTGACAGGTAATTTTAAAGGTGTTACTATTTTTTTCCCTACGGATTTAATTCATTTCCAGTGCTTTATTTTCTTTGCAGTGTCACTGAATCAAGGAATCCGTCTTCGCCACAAGAAAGCAATGTGTTTAAATAGAAAGTTTAGGTAATAAGATTAGTTAATTGACAGCTAGAGGGATCTGAAGGCATGGTTCCTCTGTAAGCCGCCCTAAAATTAAACTGCTGATAAAAAGGTGTTTGTTCCCACCCTCTTCCTGGTGTCAGAGCTGGCACAAGGGCTAAACTCTTACACGGGCATGTTTTCAATCAGACCAGGAAGCCTCATACGTGTGCAGCTCTGCCAGGGAGGCAGGGGAAAGGTGTGAGAAGGGCAGAAAGAGAAGAAAGAACTTCTCCTGTAAGCAGAAGGACAGCCTTTGATTAGCTAAAATTGATCAGGAAACTGCACTGAGATGCTATTGTCTGACCCCACTCATGCTTAAATGCACTGGTATGAACTTCACAGCAGTGAGCACTCTGTCATCCCTATGCAACTACATAAGATGCAGGATAACGGTGACACCCAAGTAAGAGGTTTCAAAGGTCAGGGATGCTCTGTTGACATGAGCTCATATGTTTGCTATAAGGTAACCCTAGTGTCAGCGGGACAAAACTCCGCCTATAATGCAGCATGGCTAGGGCAGCCTTGTCAGGACCACATTCAATTGTGAAATGAAATGTGCAGTCTTTGCTCACACAAGCTTAATTGCTATATGAAGAATATTTTTATAGTTTAAAATTTTGTCTTTGAAAAAGAAAATAAGGAGGAAGAAAAAAGTGTCTAATTGGCTTTTAAACTCTGATGTACACATATTCAGCACAACGTGTCACACACACAGCAAATCAAAGACAGCTTAGGCTCAGCTTTTCTTCAGCTTTTTCCTCCCATACCTTTCCATGATTACTAACTAATAGAGACCAGATGCCAAATACACTAGTATGGTCTTCAGTCGGGGTTGTGAAGAGCCTAATCTTATTCCCCTGGGGCCTCGTGTGCAAATCAAATTTAAGCATCACTATTGATTTGTTAACATTTTGTACCCTTCTGCCCTTTAACCTGTTGTAAATAATGATACAAAGGAGAACATGGTCTAACCATACAAATACCTTCCTCTCTAACAGTTTTTGCCAAATCTTCTAAACAGTGATCAGCAATAATCAGGATTCCAATCAAAGGCTTGCAGATACAACATAAAAGTAGAGAAAATGATGAGAAACAAAATTTTGAATTTAGATCTTTATTATACAGGCCCAAAGCTGTGGTCACCATGCAGTTACACCATAATGGGAATGATCTTGCTGAAAGGATCTCACTAAACAAATGTAAAGAGACCACAGACTACAGCATTCCAAATAACTGGCACTTTAATTTTGAAAGAGCAAAAATAAATAAAGGAATGGCAAGAACGACCTTTTCACATATGGTGGGGCATATACATATTCCTTCTTTCCTATAGCTATTCAAGAGACAAAATTAGCAAATACTGCCCAAAAAGACAGACCTTTCATGTGAGGGCTCAGCCAACTTAGCTGTTTCTCTCCCCTTGGGTATTAGATCAAACACACATTTGGATAGGTGCACATGCCAAAAAAAAATGCAGTGTATTTTTTTGTATTTAATTTCTACTTCTCTGCCCTGTTGTCCTCCTTTCAGGACACTAACAGGAAGTAATTGGAGACATCTAGTCAAATAAAAGCCCTGGAACTTTTCCTTTCTAGTTTTTCATGATACTCTCATAACTTAAGGATTCTTCACAAATTGAAAAAGGTTCAGGTGTCTCACAAGGAATTAATCATCTCTGGAATACAGATAGCCACAGTGAAGAGCTGCACATAGACTGCACACATAGTGTTTTGTAAAAGTGGTTATCTTTAAAAAAAACAAAACCTCTTTTAAAATTTGTAGGTCAAAACAAAGCATGTCGTATTCCCTACAGGATTTTCTTGCAACCTGTTCTTTGATTATTTGTACTAGGAGATGCTACAAATCGCATTAGTTACAATATACAGTCCACTGTCATCTTCTGGTCCAGCAGAAGAACCTGTCTCTCCAATGGATGCAAAACTGTTCATCTGAGCAGATCATCCTCAACAGCACAAATATGGTCTAGAAACTCATAGAGTTTATGGCTTTAATTTATAAAATTAAACCTGCCCCAGACAGGTAATACTGGTATGTAAGTTTGCCATCCCTGGGTTCTGTCAGAAACGGGGTTCTGAGGTGCTCAGAGCCGTCTCAGTCTGCAGCGCTGGGATCCTTCCGGCACTTCAGACCCAAGATGCGATGTGATGCACGCTAGAACATGGGTGCACTTCTCACTTAACTCTGCAGAGCCCGCGACATGGTAAGCTGCCAGAACCTCCTTCATCTTGCCTGTTGACAAAAGGAACAATAACTAGTCACCACTGGTTGCCGGAGCATAATTCCAATTTTTAAAAAGCCCTACAAATGACACTTTTTTTTTAACCAGGCAACAGCAAATGTTTCATAAATAACAGATTTTAGATAAAGTTTACAGTCTCTGTTAGCCACAGGATGCTTACAAGGGAGAAAGGTTTCTTATACTGCATGGTTCCCAATATATTAGCTAGAATTAAACATTACTTTTAAAATATTAATTTTCCCTTTCAGTGTCCAGTAGCTTAGGACTTTAAAATCTTCATTAAAATATTATCTCTGTAAAGAAGAGTTTGTTACAGCAGATTTTCTGGCTAAAAGTGCTTTATTGCCTCACACACACTGTACACAAGATACAGTGTAAACAATTTAGAAGTTTATAAACAAGTAACGAGTAATAATCCAACAGATTAACAAGTGGCGTATGTAAATTTGGTGTAGAACTATCTCTAACACACATTGGTCATGTCTATTATGTAATCATAATAACTACAAATCCTTCATAAATGACTCTGAATGGGCTTCACAGAACCGAGGGTCAGAAAAGACCAATAGATTATCTACTCTGATTTCCTGCCAACCAGAATTTTTCCAGATAGTCCTCTGTGATGTCCAGGCACTTCAGTTCTCAGAAAACCAAACTTTTAGTATCACAGACTGAGAAAAGGAAAGACCAAGAATACACCTGCAGTATATATTTGCTACAGAATAGGTAGAAGGAGAGGCACAGGTACCTCTGGAGAGTGATTCACTCACTCCTTAGGTAATCTCTGAAAGGTCTCCATCTTTCTTCCATGGACTATAAGTAGACTAAAGGTGAAACTTTCTTACGGCTAGAATCAAGTGCTTCGTATCCTACTACAGGTATCTGACTATGTTCACCTATTTATTTCACAAAGACCATGCACAAAGCCATCAGACCCTAGGAACTTTCAACCAATACCAACATGAGCAAAATTTGAAAAGTATAATTGCTTCATCCTAATGTAAATGCAGAATGCATGTAAACGCCATAAATTCCAGAACTAATATTAATTTTTTTATTACACACCCTGAAATTTTGTGGAGTTATCCAAAGCGCTTTTGGCATGTATAATTATTATGCTTATCATTTTCACATAGGTAGAAATCACTAAAGGAACAGGGCTAGCTAGTAGGTAATTGGAGAGATCGCTTCACCCATCCCTGGTCTATGCCACGCCTATTGATGTTTGTCTAACCTATTTTTAAGCATTTGCAAGGCTGACATTTCCATGAATTCCCCCTAAACAACCTATTCCAGGTTGCTCATACTAAATAATCCTTGTTGGATTTAAGCCTATTATTGCTTTCCTGTACTGACAGCATACATGGCAGCTAAATCCTTTGTCTTCAGAGTCACCTATTGCTACATGAAGGCTGCTACCATGTCTTCCTTCCCTCTTCTCATCTCTAGACTAAACAACCCTCCAACATTTCCTTGAAGACCCATGTGTTTTAGATCTTTGAGCCCAGTTTGTTCTCTCATTGAATCCTACCTGAGCCACAGTTCCTGCAAGTGGGTAATGCTCTTCCACTTGAAGCATTACAGTGCTGAGTAGAGCAAAGTAACTACATTTTATGCTTTATTACTCCCCTTCCTATAGCCCACAATAGCGCTGACTTGTTTGCAGAGTAGCACATCGTCACTGGTGCATGTTAAGCTTGGGATCATTACGACACTGGGTCTTTTCGGCAGAACTGCTGCTTGGCCAGTCGTTTTGCATCTGTATTTATGTGCAGCTCACTATGTTGAGCTATATGTACTGTTCTGCATTTGCCCTAATTTAATAGCTGGAAAGCTGGTATTTTCCAGGCTACGCCACTACTTCAACAAGGTCATTTTCAATTGCCTTGCTTCCAACACACTGTTCACCTCTATGAATTTATTAAGTGTACTTTCTAACCTTTCATCCAAGCTGTCAATGAGAACACTGAATAGTATCAAGACAAGGAAAAGCGCTTGTAGAACTGCACTTAATGGCATACAATTGAGAAATACTCTCTGCACATGGTTTCCAAATCATTTACGCACTCATATAATAATTTATTCTAGCCCAGCTTCCCTAGCACACATGAGAATAATAACAACAAAAATATTTTGCTATACAGTCTTGCTCAAATAAAGCAGATAATACTTGTAAATATATTTTAAAGTGAAGTACTGCATACATTTCAAAAACGAAAAAATTATGGAGAAAAGATTTCAAGTGAGAATGAAGTCTTGCTGAAAACTGATTTTACATCCATATAGCTACTTTTATGAAGTATGTGTTCTGCTAGAATATTGTTCAATTTAGGCTTAATGGAATTCTTTCATAGCCTCTTAAAATTGAGCTTTGTTCAGTGGAAACCTCCACTGAGAAAGCAACAAAGACATACCACCACAATAGCTCCTTTGGAAATAAATCAGTTGAACAGCTTCACAAAACTACAAGCTGCAAAATTACTGTTTACTATTTATCTTGCACAAGTTCTTGATCAAAAACATACTGAACAAGGATTGCAAACATCAACAGGACTGGTCATTCTGAGCCTTTCAAAGAAAGGATTACACTAATCTTTATGGAGATACAAGCCAATTCCACAAATACAGGAGGCACAGATCACTCTTCTTACCTAATTTGGGTTATTTGGCAGACCTTTCCTACTTCTCACTGTATGATATATTCTGTGTATGCTATCTGAGTGCCTTAGAAAAGTGAAATAACTCGCTTCCTGAGGCAGAGACAGAGCTCCCAGTTCCTTCCCAGTGACGTACAATATTCTATTTTCAGTTCCTGACTGGAAGAATTGGAAGCCAGCAGAAGTTGAAATATAAACTAGTCAGTAAATACAACACAAAGCCCACCTTCAGTTACCAAGAAGTTTGATTTTATATTTAGCAATATATACCATTGGATTTCCAGTGAAAAGAGAGAGAGTGACTTTCCTCTGAAAAATACGTGGTTACAGAGAGGCAGCAGCAAAAAGAGTACACGCAAATACTTTCGACTTTCTCCAGTGGAAAAGAAAGAAATAGGAGAAGGAAGGAGGGGCGAGCCAGCCTGAGCCAGGACCGCCATGACATAGAGCCCGCTGTCTGACCGCCGAGGCAGGGAAGGATTCCCTCAAAAAACTCATCTGTTACGGGAAGTCAAAAGTCCTGAGGCTGAGACAAACCAGATGTCTGAACCTCTCTGAGAGCAGCTCTAGGGACTTTAAATTATAAAGATTTAAGAGACTTCACTGAGAATTGTAGACATCCAGATACCAAAATTACCCTTGTCTTTTTTTCAGTCAGGGCTAGGATTTCCAGCCTTTCCTGGGATCACGCCTTTTGCTAACAGTGAAAGGGAACGAGACAGTGAAGGGTAAAGAGACAAACTGCTCAGTCAGAAACACAGCTGGGAGAAAACCCAGGCAGCAGCACTCCCAGGAGCAGAAGAGCTGATACCCTGCTGACACGGAAAGATGTATGTGTCATGGCAACTTCTGTCTTAAAAGACCATCATCATTCTCTTTGCGATCCAGAAACAAAATCTGCTGCTCAGCTTGTCTACTTTGCAGGCAGGGAAAGGTGAAGTGCTAAGCAGTGAACCCTGCTTTCTGCGTACTGGCTTCATGACACAGTCACCTCCTGGCAGAGAAAGGGGGACAAGGGGCACCATCCCGCTCAGTGGTTGAAATGTCCTGTCTCTGTGTGGATATGCAGATCTTGCCCATGATATGGGAACGGGCTGCACAGACTTTGAAGAGCCCTGAGCTCTAACACGTGGATAGGATACTACTTCATTCCTCCAAGACCACTGAAACCTGCATATGAGATCACCTGAGTCAGTTTCCCAACCCAGAAAGACAGATCTGATGTTTTCTCTGGGGAAAAGGGAGGAAGAGGAGAGGCATGGGCCTGTTGGCACTGCATGGGTCCTGCCATCACAGCGGGACACGTCCCACAGGTCCAAGGGCAGGCCAGGCTGAGGGCAGCCAAAGCCTGCGACCTGTGAGGCAACCCTGGGCACACGACGTCAGAGGTA